>NC_064640.1:697981891-698284921 GCF_023864345.2 Schistocerca serialis cubense | reverse complement strand
TACGAGGCGTGTTTTTTTAAGTAAGTACCGTTTTGAAGTTAAAAAAAGACGTGATAAGATATCCCAATAATTTTATTTTTACATGAAAGCCTGTACCTTAATCTACGCACTGACGCCATTACAGTCTGATTCTTCCTTGTTTACGTTGTGTACTGAGTGTTTAAGATGCCTCCGATAATCGTGAGTCCCGCCGACTGTGAAGTACGGGCTGTTATAAGATTTCTTAGTGCTAAAGGCCTAAAAGCGATAGATATTCATCGTGAGATCTGTGCAGTTTACAGAGAAAACATTACGAGTGATGGAATGGTAAGAAAGTGGGTGAGAGCATTTAAAGGTGATCGCACAATTGTGCATGATGAACAACGGAGTGGGCGTCCTTCGGTCGTTAATGAAAGTTTGGTGCAGGAAGTGGACAACAACGTGACAGAAAACAGACGCTTTATGATTTCCTCCTTGCGGGATGACTTTCCTAATGTTTCTCGTAGTGTTTTGTATGGCACTGTGACCGAGCACTTGACTTACCGAAAATTGTGCGCACGTTGGGTACCGAAAATGTTGACGGATGTGCACAAAACCAAACGTTTAGACAGTGCATTGACTTTCCTTGAGTGGTACCACAACGACGGTGATGATTTCTTAAGCCAAATTGTTACGAGCGATGAAACGTGGGTGGCCTACGTCACACCAGAATCAAAGCAACAGTCCATGGAAGTTGAGCAAGGGCATCGTTTTGCTGCAAGATAATGCCCGTCCGCATGTGGCGAATCAGACCAAAGGTCTCATCACATCTTTTCGATGGGAAACTCTAGATCAACCTCCGTACAGCCCCGATCTTGCCCCCAGTTACTACCATCTGTTCCTGCACTTGAAGAAACACCTGGGCAGTCAGCGTCATCAAGACGATGGTGATGCGGTGGTTAACAAGTCAGGCGGCAGACTTCTTTGAGGAGGGTATTCAAAAACTGGTACAACATTATGGCAAGTGCCTCAGTATTGACGGAAATTTTGTAAAAAGTAGATTAAGGTACAGGTTTTCATGTAAAAATAAAATTATTGAGATACCTTAGCACGTCTTTTTTTAAGTTCAAAACGGTACTTACTTAAAAAAACACGCCTCGTACATACCCAAATAGATTGGTTTCGTAAACTTTACTGAAACCTTCGACATCTCCACAGCAACAGAGTTCTCATTGAAAATAGTAGCTTCTTAAAATTTGGTATGTCGGTGCACTTTATTATGCTCCACGGGCCATCCCATTCGGTCTCAATCAAAATATCTCGTTTGTTTCTTACATTCTGCATGGTTTTACAGAAAATGGAATTATTCTTCAATTTATAAAAATCTTTTTCGAAATCACTAGTCGCCCTCGCCCTCTTTTCGGTATTTAATTCAATATACTCCTTCAGCCAGGGGGACTGATATGAAGGAGATACTTCGAGTGATTCTACCTAGCTCCATCCCTAAGCTGAGGCACAGCTGGTGATTACAGTCATGAATTATATACCTCTGCTTGTGTCCAACAGTGGTCATCAGTTTAGGGATAGTGCTTTCTCGCGGACTTGTTGCTCTGGACACGAGTAGGGTATATGAGGTCTGCGTCCACCACATACCCTACAGCAGAATCAGCTGCTAGACCAATATTTTTCCACCTAATTCCTCTAATTCATTTTCGGGCCCCCACTGAAACCCGGCATTGCACATAACAATCTTCTGCCGATTTCCAACTGCTGGCTGCCGCTCCCCTGTTTTGTGGTCACCATGCAGATCGCTGGACACCGAGCCAAGCGGCGCACGTGGCGTGGGTTGTGTCATTTCAGGCTGCGTGAGAGTTACGAACGCTCGTGGCGCGGCGCCCTTTCATCTCAGGTCCCCCGTAGTAGGACAAGAAGCGGCAGACGCCGTTATCGCTCTCCGGCCGACGGCGCGGTCGCGATGAGGCTGCAACTGCTGAGGTATCCAACGAACAGCGGTCGCTGAATGCAAGAAATCTTAAAATGATCTGCGTGTCTGTGAGCTAATCGATTCTGCCATACTCTCGTCCTGTGTTAAGTATTTGTTTGATCTTGCAAGCCGGCCGCGGTGACCGAGCGGTTCTAGGCGCTTCAGTTCGGAATCGCGCGACTGTTGCTGCCGCAGGTTCTAATCCTGCCTCGGGCATCGATGTGTGTGATGTCCTTAGGTTAGTTAGGTTTAAGTAGTTCTAAGTTCTAGGGGACTGATAACCTCAGATGTTAAGCCCCATAGTGCTCAGAGCCATTTGAACCATTTTTTGATCGTGCAAGACGTTTATTTTTCATGCGTTTTTTCGTCTCTAGAATCACAGTGAGCCGCTCCTGTTCCCATTTGAATGAAACTGTCAAGTGTTTTCTCCACTGTAACTTTACTGAGGTGATGGACTAACATTTTCTATCATTTTGCCTAATATATTATGAATCATTAATTTAGCCACAAAATGGTTCAAATGGCCCTAAGCACTATGGGACTTAACTTCTGAGGTCATCTGTCCCCTAGACTTAGAACTACTTAAACCTAACTAACACCGACCGAGGTGGCGTAGTGGACTGGACTCGTATTCGGGAGGACGACGGTTCAACCCCACGTCCGGCCATTCTGATTTAGGTTTTCCGTGATTTCCCTAAATCGCTTCAGGCAAATGCCGGGATAGTTCCTCTGACGGGGCACGGCCGACTTCCTTCCCCATCCTTCCCTAATCCAATGAGACCGATGACCTAGCTGTTTGGTCCCTTTCCCCTAAATCAGTCCAAAACTCCTAACTAACCTAAGGACATCACAAACATCCGTGCCCGAGGCAGGATTCGAACCTGCCACTGTAGCAGCAGCGCTGTTCCGGACTGAAGTGCTTAGAACCGCTCGTCCACAGTGGCCGACCTATTTAGCCACACAGTGCATTGCCGTAATGTCTTATATCAGTAAGTACGTTCATATACGTGATTATTTACTGAGATTTTTGCAGTCTGTGTAATCGGTTTCCATTTTAAATAATTGAAACTATAGACAGAGAGACAATAGTTCGCATGAAATCTCCATCTGTCAAACACAGTTTAGTCATACACAGTAATTGATTTACGAACTGTGGTTGCATAGTGTATATGGAACCTGAAATGTGTTTCTAATGCTTTTTTTTTTAAATAAAGTTAAGTCTAAAATTTTGCTTTCGTCGTTTTTCTCGAATCTGGAGGCTTTATTATGATAGACTTAAAAAAAGTACGATTCAGAGTATTGACTATCGCCGGCCACTACTTTCTCTCATCCTCAGTCAGCATCCATATCCCGTAGAGGCTGGCACTGCATTGTGGCCGTTTGTCTTTCAGTGTTCGGCTCAAACACATCACCTGCTTTCTATAACGATCTCCTGTGATTGTTTACGGCGGTTTCAGTATTAGACTTTGAGTAGTAAGCTTCCATTGCTAACAAATGGTGGAAGAGAGAATTTGTACGTGCAAACAGCGCAATAACAGTAAAAAAAATGGTTCAAATGGCTCTGAGCACTATGGGACTTAACATCTATGGTCATCAGTCCCCTAGACTTAGAACTACTTAAACCTAACTAATCTAAGGACAGCACACACATCCATGCCCATGGCAGGATTCGAACCTGCTACCGTAGCGGCAGCGCGGTTCAAGACTGAAGCGCTTAGAACCGCTCGACCACAACGGCCGGCAATAAGGCACACAAACACGGCGAAAACTATCGTAGCCTACAACACGACTCGAACCACGCAACCGACTGCAGACCACCTAATGGTAGGTAGGGTACGGTTAGTAAGACAACATAATATCCTACTGACACATTTGACGGAGTGCCAATGCAACCACTGTCCTAATATGTACAATCAAGCGCCACACAGCCCTTCCTATAAACACGTGTTTATATCAGAAAGTATGCACTTTTGGACTCATGTTTGTTGCACTGATTTTTCTTATTTCGATGTGTACTACCACCTCTCAAAGTATTTGATAGTTTTTTAAGCACCCTTTACATACATATATGTATATGCCCTGTGGCCAGATGCTCTGGGCAACGCATGACCGTGAATGCTTTGCCTGCCGGAGATGGCGATGTATCCAAGGCGGCGGGCACACTCGGTGGTAGTGTGCTAATCTTCCACTCTTGGGGTTTGGGAGCGATTCCGTCAGGGTCCCGACACATCCATTGTAGTTTCATGATAAGGCGTACCAGGACCAAACCCGTCAACAGCTGTTAGCTTGCGTACAGAAAGTGTTTTACAAATAGTGTCGGCCCTGAAAAGTGCCTTTTTTTGTAGATAGGACATTGTTTACTTAATGCAGGTGCTCGAACTGGCGACCATCTGACACGACACAAGCTTGGTACGGTCGAATGGTGTTTTGCCGAACTCTTTCAAAGATTACTGACATTGCCCTGATGTGTTCGGCGGCATGTTGAATGTGATCCATTAATTCCTCTTCGTTTCTAGGTGGTTCGCGTCCGGGTGGGTGAACTAGAACCTTGAAGAATCCCTACAGGAAAAAGTCCAGCGGCGTGAGGTCTGGTGATCGTGCGGGCCATGTCCAACAAGCACCTCTGCCAATTAATCGGCCGTCGAAGAGTTCATTTAAATATCTGTGGACCGCACGACTTCAGTGAGGTTTTCCGACAGGTATACACCAATGAAACATCAATAAAACTTTAAAACAGTGTTGGGCGATAAAATTTTTTTTGCAAATACATTACACAACAAACACTTAACATAACTGTTCATATAAACATTGTTTCATCAAGTATTAAAACATAAAAAAGGAATTTATGTTGCATTCAGAAAATATATACTATTCTATACACGAGTCCATCTTGTAAAAAATATGCAAATAGGAATTTACATATTGCTTACATACACTACTTTCATTACACATGGTTAGTCTGTACCAATTAGTCACTGTATTACCATTAAGAATCTATGTTTTGTCTGCTTTAAATAATCATGCAGTTCATTAAGAAAACACAATACTCAGTACACTATATAAACTTTTCATCTTTTGTTTGCCTATAGACATATTTGGCAGTCCTCCATTATTATCAGCATCAACACTAGTCTGCCTATTGACACATTTGGCAGTGCTTCTGATCATGCTGCAATATTCAATCATACCCTGGAGTTTATATGTAATTTGTATATCCAATTATGTTATACCGAATCTGAAACTTATAGACATGTATCAGTTGTCTCATAAGAAAAAAGTTTTTTCCAACGTAACAACACTTGACAATGCAACATCATGAACAAGGACATATAGAGTAAAATACTATTTGATTAAATACATATACACTTTTTCAATTTGCACCTTTTCACTCATTTCTGTGGACATAATGTTTTAAATCTACTTAGGATAAACAAGAAATAGATGTCAGTGTGCGGATTTTTAACTTCAAAGGGACCATTACAAATATAAAAATGGTTCAAATGGCTCTGAGCACTATGGGATGTAACATCTGAGGTCATCAGTCCCATAGAACATAGAACTACTTAAACCTAACTAACCTAAGGACATCACACACATCCATGCCCGAGGCAGGATTCGAACCTGCGACCGTAGCGGTCGCGCGGTTCCAGACTGAAGCGCCTAGAACCGTTCGGCTACTTCGGCCGGCTTATCAGGTTACTCATTAAAAGTTATATATATTTATTTTGATATAAAGTGCTGTGCTATTTTAAGTAATTACATGTGTGTGAATATGGGCACATTAATATTAGGCGTTCTTCCGAATTAGGGTACTCCATGTTAAAATAACGTCCTGTACGGTCGTCACCTCAAAGGCAGTTAACATTAAAATCACTAGACTTCCTCTACGATCATTTGCTGCTAACATCTGTTTACTACCACTTAAAGTAATTCGTGCAGTAGATTGCCAACTCTCACAGACTAAAGAGAGTGGTCAGCCATCACATAACTCAGCATGTACTGTACACGACTGTCTCCCGTAATTTACGAGCCCGATTGCTACACACTGTTAATAAAGCAGTTACTACATCCTAATTAGGATAAAACAGATTGGACCGAACGGGGATATCGAAGCCTATAATGTGCGAATACTCATAATTTATTCATTGTGTGTTTGAGAATGAGAGCATTTAATGACTTGCAACAAACTTTACACATAATTTGAGACCTATAAGAAACTACTTTCGCTGACCCCCTTCCCCCTCCACAAAATGCACTCATGTTCAGAAAAAAAAAACAGAACACATTGAACGACTGGAGATAGGACATTCATATACACAGGACATGTACATTAGTATGTTCTGCAGAAATGATTACCGTTTCAGTCACTTATGTTTAGCATGTCTGTTGCCTTGTAGGTACTGGGTTCACCATGGGCCCTGACAACTTGTTCTGTGCGTGATGGCATCGGCACGTATAAGGCGCGAATGGCGTCCTGTGGTATAGCCATCCATACTGCATTCACCTGGATCCAAAGTTCATCTGTGGCAGCTGGCATTGGGTCACAGCACTGCACCCACCGTTTCTCCATATCCCACACATTTTTGATTTGCGAGAAGTCTGGTGATCTGGCAGGCCAGGTCAAAAGGCTAACATCCTGTGACACCAAGGAGGCACGTGTTCGCGCAGCAACATGTGGTCGTGCATTATCTTGCTGGAGTATGGTGTCTGGGGTGTTGTGCAGAAAGGATATGGCTACGGGTCGCACTGGTCACACTGGTCACAGTGCCATGGACACGCGCCAGTTGTGATTTGTGGTTGTACCCAATAGCACCCCACACCATAATGCCTTGAGCTGGCGCTGTATTTGTTGTGCGAATGCAGTCACTGTGATGCCGCTCCCTCTGTCTGAAGCGAATCAAGATGCGGCCATCGTTTTCAAACAAATAGAATCTTAATCCTCCCGAAAACGCTATCTGATGCAATTCCTGTCCCCAGTGACGTCGTTCCGTAGACCATTGCCGTCTAGGATTTTTCTGCGCATTCGTCAAGGATAGGTGGAGAAGTGGACGAGCCGGCCGGAGTGGCCGTGCGGTTCTAGGCGCTACAGTCTGGAACCGAGCGACCGCTACGGTCGCAGGTTCGAATCCTGCCTCGGGCATGGATGTGTGTGATGTCCGTAGGTTAGTTAGGTTTAATTAGTTCTAAGTTCTAGGCGACTGATGACCTCAGATGTTAAGTCGCATAGTGCTCAGAGCCATTTTTGAAGTGGACGACGCGCACGTAACCCATGCCGTAATAAAGGGCGACGGACTGTCACACCTGATAGTGTACGATGTGTTATACTGTTCCACTGTTGCGCCAGGCCCGAAGAGGACGCAGATCTGTCCTTCAATGTCATTCGGATTAGGTGTCGATCTTCTCGTTTGGTGGTGCCACCTGAACCATCTTGTCGTGTTCTATGGTCTTCCATGAACCGTTCTGCACACCTGCCGAAACACTTCGTCCCACACGAGCAGCAGTTTCCCTGATGGATGCATCACATTCTCTCCGGATGAATGCTCCACATTCTCTCATGCCAATAGTGCACCCTGTTTCAAACCCACTGATTTGACGGTACAGTTGGCGCATACGTCTGCGAGGCGTCCTGCACGTCTGCTTAAGTCACACTGATCCATTACCTTCGGTTTATAGCGACAACGAAAGCCGCGGGCACATTTTACCGGTAGGTGGTGTTGCGCCCCGATATCGATGGTGACCTTGAATCCGAGTGTATACGGGACAGTATTATTTCTTCTTCCGAGATCTCGGCTGTTGACTGCACAGCTACCTTCAATGCGAGTCTGAGACTGAATTAAAACCAATGGACACAAGATATACTCTGGAGTAGATGCGTGTGCGTCAGAGGCAAGACAATTGGCACAAGATCGTCAGTCACAGATAAAACGTTACATTTCTTTCAGGATACATTTCAGTCTTCGGTTGCAAACAGATTTTATTATGCTTTACCGGTTTCAACAAATTAATTTGTCATCTTCAACACACAAAATTAGGAATATTATAAATCTTTAGACGTTGGGTATACATTTATGTAAGTATAAAAAGTACATTACAGAAACGTAGTTTAGCAGACAGTCAGTACGTTCTAATTAAGTTTCTGTAATATACTTTTTATATTTACATGAATGTATAACCAAGGTCTAAAGATTTATAATATAAATTGCGGTTTTTTCAGAGAATATATACAGCTGCTGCCAAATTGGCCACTACAAGAAACGTGATTTGTAATATCCCTAATTTTGTAGGCTCCTGAAGATGACAAATTAATTTGTCGAAACTGGTACAGCATAATTAAATTTATTTGCAACTGACGACTGAAATTTATCTTGATATAATGATACTACATTTACTGAAAATTCCAGCCGTGAATAAAATAATAAAACCTTGTAATCTAAGAATAAAGAGTCAGCACATCCATAGTGATTACGAATTATAAAGATATTTGTTAAAATGGATGGCATGTGTTGGAATGCCAGGCAGCGAAGACTCAGAACAATAGTTCCTCTGAGAGTTCAGACACGAAATGAGTTGTTTCCATGATTTGACCTCGTCTCAGTTGAGCATACGTTCTTTTAATTGTATTTCCACAGCATCCTTGATCACTGAATCACGATAGGACGAGGCTTTGGGCAGTATCCTGACTTTCCCGTAATCTATAGAATGGACAGAGGTAATATGATGTTGCTGGGTAAAGAAGGTGGTGTGAGTCGAGTATAAAGGCGAACTCATTCACCCGACATCCTGTGAGATAAATTTAGAGAACCCGCAATTTTAGAAGACTATGCAACAGCTTTTTGCTGCGTTCACTGTGTATCCAACGTAGCGACAATGGAAATAAGCGAAATTAGGACGCGTACCGAGGGATAGAGACGGCCACCACGTCCTCTTCCTCCCCCTCCTCTCTCTCTCTCTCTCTCTCTCTCTCTCTCTCTCTCTCTCTCTGTTGTTTCTCAAGCGCCAATCACTCAGTCTATAGAAATGTCTCCATCCTCAAATGAAGAGTGAAATCGGTGGTTCATTGTTGCCGTTGGCTTTGTGCTCTTTTCTTCTGCACCGATCGAGTTGTGCAAAAAGCGGACACACATACTCTGGAAGCCGCCCTCTTATCTCAACAATTTACGAGTGTTTATAGCGATGAAGACATTTTATGACCTGAAATTTATCCCCAGGAAATAAATGTGACACTGCGATAACGCGATGTGGCCTTTTTACTAACGATAAGAGAGCGTAAGCTCACAAAAGGCACAACAAAGAAAGTTACTCGGAAGTAAGACAACTGAATATTGGACACGTGTATGAAGCAGTTAAACACATACAACCTATACATCAAGTTTTTAAATCGCACCTTATAGGTCCGATTCGTGCAAGGGTACTTTTCCTAATGAATTATAAACATTTACACTCCGAAGTATTGACATCACCTTTACTGAAGTCATTCAACCTCACTCCTCTCTTAGACTTCATAGTGCTTACTTTCGCCTAAGGAGCAGCTGATAAATCTAAACTGCCTAACACACGGTGTAACAGAACAGTTCTTGAAAGTCTGATTGCAAAGACAGGTCAGTGTCGTTCGTGTGGAGTGCAGTCAGTAAGACATTCCCTGTGGAACGCAAAGTGCAGAGTTTACATCTCCTTCTTTGCACAGCATTAGTCTCCCAGCTCTCTCTGTTTGTCCTAGAGGCCCAGAATGCAGCAGATACAGGCGCCCAGGTAGATGCCGTGCTCCTGAACTTCCAGATGAGAGTATTTACAGTTCCGCAATCCCATCTAATGAACAAAATACGAAAGTACGGAATACCAGACCAGCTGTGTGATTGGATAGAAGAATTTCTAGCATACAGAACACAGTACTTCATTCAGAACGGAGAGAAGCCTTCAGACGTGAGAATAACTTCGAGCGTGTCCATGGGCAGTGTTATAGGATCATTACTTTTCACAATGTATATGTAAATGACGTAGTGGATAACGTTGGAAGTTTCATGAAGGTTTTCGCGGATGATAATGGTGTGCACCTATAGAGAAATCGCGACTCCGGAAAACTGTAGCGGATTACAGGAAGACCTCCGCTACGCTTGGTTCAAGCAGTGGCAATTGACCTTCAACATAAAAAAATGTAACGTTGAAAGGTGACGCTGTTTGGACTATATGTAAGGCGTCAGGCAAATCCAACACCTTCCATGAAAACCCTGTCATGATAAGCAAATCCAGTAGTATATCACATAGCTCCGAATAAATCGTGACAATTAAATTAACCAAAGTAATACGAGTAACGAGTGAGCAAATGGAATACCACAGACTAACACAAGAATGCCTAAATGCATGTCATACCTTCCCACCGTGAGACAGACGCAGTTCCGAGGGGAGAAACGAGAACAGAAGCTGAGTGCAGAACTGTGTTAAGCTCGAAGGCCCTACGGTAAGGGACGGACGGACACCCACGTCGCCAGCTAACTGCTAGGACCACACCACCCGCAAGATTTAGCGTGAGACTTTTTCGCGTCTCTGTTACGTTAGGACCACCCCCCAGCCCATGTTAAAAGCTAGAGCCCTCCAGAAGAACAGTATAGATCTTACGATAACACAAAAAGGGCTACACCACCAGCAAGTTTTAGCCTTAGACTTTTTCGCGTCTCTGTTACGTTGCAAACTTTAAAAACATTGCCCCACCACGAAAAGTATAACGTTTCTCATTGGATAAACAGAATTTTTGTAGGTGGAGCTTAAGGTTAACATTGAGACCCTGATTGGTCAGATGAAAACACAGCCAGATAGTTTTTTTAAACCAACTTCGGTAAATAGTAGTAAGGAGAAGTTAGGAGAGAGTTGCTTCTGAGAGGGCGAGCTGGATGGAGCTGCGCCGGCCGCCGCCCCCTGACGAACACCGACAAGGTAATGAACGCACGCGATGCCGCATTTTTCAGCGCATAAGGCTTCACTCAGAACGGCAGAAGTCTCATCTGTTACATCCCCTTTACGTCAATTAAAGCTCATGGTGTTCACATTTGCCACTTGAAGTAAAAATCTGAAACGCGATGATTTTTCTGTTATATAGTTATTGAGAAGCCACATCAGCCACTGTAATTTACGACAAGTTAGATAAGTAATTAAAGATAATTGAGGTTCACTGTAGACCATTTTGATAGTTTTCTCTTTTGTGAAACTTAATTTAAACCTAGATTATAGAAGTGATATGCCATAGGTCATCCTGCGATCCATTGTAGAACTTGGAAGCCAATTCAGGGAATAATCGTTCACATTTTTGTTGAACGCAGTTGGTTTTTACCATCCTGTATTAAAACATTTCCTTTTATCAATAGTGCAATTTATAAACGATGTTTTGTGAGTAGAATAAAATTTCCAATGGTAAACTTAACTGCTTTTTCGACGTTATTTTACCAGCTAACTAAAAATAGGAAAGCCTTGAACCCCTTCCACTAAATTTAGATACTATAAAGATTCTTTTACAGGGAGTGCAGTGGAGCTGACGCTGAAATAATTAAGTATTTGGTTATATCATCGCTAGTCTCACTGAACTCTTCTGAATTCTACATGTCATGTGTGGTCTGGCGTCTCCTTACCAGCAGCAGGTCCCAGGTTCAAACTAGTCAATTCCCTAAAAAACATGCTCAGAGCGTCGTTGGGCGAAAGTGGTAGGGAGACACGATATAGAACAAACAGACACCACGCAGAATATTTAGAAAATGGCGACCCTGCCAGGATGGTAAAATACCATGATTGAAGGTCGACCACATGCCTAACTAGGTCAGAAAAATATCCTCTTGAAAAATTTTTGTAGTAAAAGATGTATTTTTCCTAAAGTTTTAAATACTCGAAAACAGTAGCTGCAGCGATAGATAGTAAGAAAGTGTCAGAGACATTAGCATAATTAAGTTGTGAATTTTAATATTGTTAGAATTAAGTTTTCTCCTCAATGCAAGTGCACAGGTGGCGGATACATCGTTGACAAGTTGGTTCTGACCCAACAAGTAAGTGAAAGGATTGTCAGTCTTGGTAGTGTCAAGTTGTGTGAACAAAAAGTTTATGAAACGCGTGAGATCGTATGAGCGCATGTTGACGCGAAGTAGGGCGCGTGAATTGCTTTTAAAACAGAAAATAAGGGATTCGGAAAGATTAGCAATGGCAGATCGAGACCTTGACCGAATTGAGGTAGGGACCCAGCATGAAAATGGACAGAGAATAGAGGACAGTACAATAGATGATGCAGTATCGCTAGAAATAGGACATATAACGCACCATAACGATTATAATGTACGCTAAGGCATAGAAAACGTAAGTCAGCATACGACAGAGGAGCAGGAAAGTAGAGAGACAGTCGATGAGGATTCTAACTTGCGTCTTGAATAAGCAGAACCCATAGTACAAGTAATCAGAGCTCCCTCACCACAGAGTACAAGGAATGCGAGCAGAAACGTGTCACAGCACAGTTCAATGCAATCGGTTGCGAACCAACAGTTGGGCGAAAACACAGAGCGTAGGACGTCGGAAGAAAACGCAATAGGACCCACCAATCTGGCAGAATTACTACAACAAATTACGGAAACCATGACAAGACAAAATCAAGACATAGCGAACCAAATTCGAATTCGGAATGCAGAAACCACGAGACTAATGCGTGAGATTAAAGAACAAAACAAACAAATTCAGTTATACCTAAGTCATATTGAAGACGAGGCAAAAGAATCTCGAGAAGTGATAGGAAACTTAATAACAGGTTACAATCAATTGAGAACAGACATTGACAAGGTACAAGTGGACGTACAAACATTGCGTAATGACACTCAGGACGAGATCAAAATATTACGTAACAACACCCAGGGAGAAGTCAAGAAACTAGAGAAACAGATAAACGTAATTACTAGACAAGCAGCATGTACAGCGCGTGAAATTGTTGAAAACAGTGAGTTACACAAACGTATCACGAAAGCAGCGCTGAAAAGATATGGTAACCGCATAGTCAAAATAGAAGCGCAAACGAAGAGACAATTTCAGAAATTGCGAACAGAGTTGTTGCAAACCATTGAAGAGCGTAGTGAACAGGACCGAACAAGCACAGAGTCTGCAACCACATCCGTGTCTGTAACAGCACCGGAAAAACAAGCAATTAACGAAGATATCATACATTTGCGATTCCAATCACAGGCGGAAAGTAACATACGTGACAATGGAAAGCCAGGTTGCGAAGAGTACAGTGCAATGCATTCAGCTACACGTTCACAACCGATGGAAGAAAATTATTGCGTACCACTCCAACGATACTACGCAAGGGTAGGCGACAGTTACACTGGACAATATCCAATGGATCTACCACAACCGGAAAGAACGACGGGAGAAATGATCAGAAACAAAAGTGGCGAAGAATCGCGAATTTCATATGGAACTATGACGAAGTACGACAACGATCATTTCCTCACAGTCAGAAAATTTCAACACTTTCGAGAAGGAAACTCATTACATCCACGAACTTTTATTGATGAATTCCGAGTAGGATTACCAGAACACTGGACGCTAGCACACAAATTAGATTTTATATGTGCACACATGTCAGGAACAGTCGCAGAAACCATGCAGAATGTGAAACTTCCCCTTTGAACAATTTATACAAGACTGTGCTTAAACTAACAAACAATGTTTTTAGCGCAACGCAATCTGACTTTCAAAAATCCCTACAAAAGAATGGCCCTGACTAACATTAACCTATACGTTTCACAAATCACTTACCTCACAAAAATCTTGGTTACTCGAGCTACTGCAATACAGCGAGCCCCACTACTGCCAGCTAAATAAAAGATTCAAACTACGGAAGGCACTAACTACTGATAGGGATAGTTAGCAAATGAAAGATATTAATAGAGAACAAACAATGTATTTACCTTAATAGTCATAATAAATGTAGCAGTTCATGACAAATTACAAAACTCCGCCATCTCTCTCCCCACATCCACCACTGCTGGCGGCTCACCTCCAACTGCGCAACGCTACGCGCTGTTCACATCCATCTGCCGCTGCCCAACACTACAATGGCAGACAACAATGCAAACTAGCCACAGACTGCACACAGGTGGCGTTACCAATAAAAAAAACCTAAACAGCCTACTTACAAATGTTGCAGCGACATGCCGATCGTACGAAGATTTCAGAGAGTAGTTTCTCTCACGATATTGGTCCAGCGAAGCACAGAACAGAGTGAAGTACGAATTATTACAGAACCCATATTTTGAAAATTCAGGAGAGAAGAGTCCCGTGAAATTTTTCGAATTAATGGCAAAGAAAAATCAATGCTTAGATGTACCATACAGTGACGGAGAGATGATTAAATTATGCGCGATGAAGCTACCATTGAAATACCAGCAATCATTAGTAGGTCGCGGAGGCAATGACGTCGAAGCATTTAAAGGTATTCTAAGGGAACTAGAGTTCATATTTTCGGAAGATGACGCAAGAAAAAGACGAAGCGCACGTGAAAACGAAAGCAAAAAGCAGTGGAATCCACAAGACACAGTACAAAGAAACAATAATTACGAACCATGTGATAACTTCGCACCAAGAAACGACAATAGATTTCAACAAAGAACCTGTTATGGATTTAGAAGAGAATATGGCAATAGCTATAATTCACCCAGGTATGGCAACAACTATTACAGAGGGAATAACGACAACCGGAACGGGTACTGGAGAACCAATAGACCGACAAATTATCAACAAAGAAACCACTATCAACAAGCTGAACAAGAAAAGAGAATACAGATAGAAGAGATGGAGGTAAGACCACCAAACCCCGATAAACGTTCGAATTGACAGCTAAGCGCCCATGCCAAAGAGAATGACGCACCGAACGAGGACAATTGCAGCACCTTGAACAGAGAAGTAAAAATCTTATTACGAGAAGAGAAGAAGGAAGAAACAAATCCACAGGGACCAGATGAAAACGAAGACAAGAAAATAACAATATCGTGTTGGGACGAAATTAATTGGGAGAATACTGACGAGGAAGATGAATTACCAGAGGCATGCACAACGAATGTAGGAGGAAAGGACGAAGTAATGAGTATTGCAGAGCTACACTCCTGGAAATTGAAATAAGAACACCGTGAATTCATTGTCCCAGGAAGGGGAAACTTTATTGACACATTCCTGGGGTCAGATACATCACATGATTACACTGACAGAACCACAGACACATAGACACAGGCAACGGAGCATGCACAATGTCGGCACTAGTACAGTGTATATCCACCTTTCGCAGCAATGCAGGCTGCTATTCTCCCATGGAGACGATCGTAGAGATGCTGGATGTAGTCCTGTGGAAGTTAAAATTGTATAGTCCAGGTGAGTTTTGAAGTCACGATCCTCGATGCAACAGTTCAGTAACATATCCACTATACCACGGTGCTAGTCAGCTACTTGTGCTACATTATTAAAGACATGTCAACATCACCAAGGTATGGTCGATTCTCTATCCCATTTTTCAACAAGTCGAGCTCGTACTCCATATATAGTGACGCCCGATCCTAATCTACATCTAAATCTACAAGCATACTCTGCAATTCACACTTAATTGCCTGGAAGAGAGTTCTTCGCACCACCTTCAGACGATTTCTCTACCGTCCCTCTTTAGTAACTCGCGGCAAAATGAACACTCAAATCTTTCCTTACGAGATCTGATTTCTCTTAATTTATGATGATGATCATTTTTCCCTATGTAAGTCAGCAACAGCAAAATATTTTCAATTCAGAGGAGAAAATTGGTGATTGAAGTCTCGTGAAAATACCTCGCCGCAACGAAAAACGTCTTTGTGTAAATGATTGCCTACTCCAACTCACTTATCATATCCATGACACTCTTCCTCCTACTTCGCGATAACGCAAATCGACCTGCCCTTCTCTGAACTTCTTCGTGTCCTCCGTTAGTACTATATGGTAAGCATTCCATACCGCTCTGCAGTACTGTAGCAGAGGAAGAACAAGCGTAGTGTAGGTAGTCTCTTTAGTAAACCAATTGCATCTTCTAAGAGTTCTGCCAATAAGACGAAGTCCTTGGTTTGCCTTCCCCAGTACATGATCCATTTGATCGTTCAAAACTAAATTGTTCTTTACTGGAATTCCCAGGCATTTAGCTGAGTTGTGACTCTGTAGATTCCTGCGATTTATCCTGCAGCCGAAATTTCACAGACCTCTTAAGGTACTTGTTTGGATGACCTCACATTTTTCCTTATTTACAGTCAATTGTCACTTTTCACACCGTATAGATATCCCGTCAAAGTCATTTTGCAATCGATTTTGATCTTCTGATGACTTTCCTTGACGATAAATGACAGCATCACCCCCAAGCAAACTAATTGGACTTATCTGTTTGTCTCCTGAATAGTCGAGACCTACAGATGCTATGTACAGAAGAGGACGTGCTACACTTTACTGTGAACTGTGACTTTTCTAGCAAGAAATCGCTAATTTACTCACACAGCTGAGACAATACTCTATAGGCACACAATTTGCTCTTGTGACGAACGTTGTCAAAAGCCCTCTGTAAGTCTATAAATATGGAATCAATTTGAGATCTCCTGTCGATAGCACTCATTACTTCTTGCGAATAAAGAAGTAGTTGTGTTTCACAATAACGATATTCTCTGAATCCTTGCTGACTGTGTCAATAGACCGTTACCTTTGAGGTAATTCATAATGTTCGAACACAGAGTCTCTTCCAAAATACTGCTGCAAATCGACGTCAGTGATATGGGTCTGTAATTCATCGGATGACTTCTATTTTCTTTCTACAATATTAGTGTGACCTGTGCAACTTTTGAGTCTTTAGGTACGGGTCTTTCGTCGAAAGGAGCGGTTGCATAGGATTGTTAAGTATGTGGCTATTGTATCAGCATATTCCGCAAGAAACCTCACTGATATACTATCTGGACCCGAAGACTTGCCTTTATTAAGTGATTTCAGGAGCTTCGCTACACCGAGGATATCTACTTCTAAGTTACTCATGTTGGCGGTTGATCCTGATTCTAGTTCGGGAATATTTACTTCGTTTTCTTTGGTGAAGGAGTTTTGTAAAACTCTGTTTAGTAGTTCCTCTTTAGTGGTATTCTCATCATTACTCTAATCATCGAACAGTGAATACATAGTCAAATCACGATCGTTATAATAAAGGCTGCTGTGAGTTTGCTACTGATCCACAGGACTAATAACATTTTTGTGACAAAATGCATATATTATAGTTTCTATAGAATACCATCTTATTTAAATGCGCACTAAGCGACAGAATTCGGTTCTGTTACGCCACATACTGCGACAAAGCTACTTCTTCATTTTTCGTCGTACGGGGCAGATTTGCAGGCATTTTGCCTAATGTGAATATGAAGGCATTTTACCAGCAAACATCGGTATCATGGTAAGATCGCAGCCAGCCGCAAGCATTACAATCGCTTTCATATAATTGGGAACTATGATGGAAGTCGGGTTAGGTAAAATCGTACTGTTTTCGTGTGTTTTTTTGTGCAGATTTACACGCAGAACTCCTTGTCTTTGTCCACGTTATACTTGATTCCGATCACATGGTGCAATGAATATGTCTCCGTATTAGGCCTGGGTAGATTCAAGTGATCTACAAGTAGTCTTTTACACTCATTTCCAAGTTTCCAGCGTATCTATGACCTTATTTCTTTTGTCAAACTGATATGTGGTTCGGAAGGAATGTTAGCTATTCGTACTTAACGTTTACCCATCGCCACCCTGGCGACTCTGTATAACTGATCTATTGCTAAGTTATGTTGTTTGTCCATCGCATTTAGATTTCGTGGATTCGTCAGATCACGCCTTTCCCTGGCATTACCAATTTCACCCACGTGTATATGCATCCATGTTAGAATTCTCATGTACACACCAAACAAAGTTTTGCATCTCCCGGTTCCCAGAACTCCTGAAGACAGACGTTGACTGAGGATATTGTATCACAGACACAGTCCCTTCGACTGTTCAGAGATATCACTACGCCACGTGGGATTAGCCGAGCGGTCTCAGGCGCTGCAGTCATGGACTGCGTGGCTGGTCCCGGCGGAGGTTCGAGTCCTCCCTCGGGCATGAGTGTGTGTGTTTGTCCTTAGGGTAATTTAGGTTAAGTAGTGTGTAAGCTTAGGGACTGATGACCTTAGCAGTTCAGTCCCATAAGTCTTCACTCACATTTGAACATTTGAACAGATATCACTACACCCACCCAAAGATGTAAATAACCATGCATGAGCAGAGCCTATTAAACGGAGGGGGTCCGACAGCCGATCAGTTCCAGTCATTCCACCAGGAAGGAGGTACACAGCTCGTGTTGTCTGTAGTTCAACCATGCCTAGACGATCAGTATCGCGGTTCGTTCGCGTCCGCATAGTTACTTTGTGCCAGGAAAGGCTCTCAACAAGGGAAGTGTCCAGGCATTTCGGAGTCAACCAAAGCGACGTTGTTCGGACACGGAGGAGATACAGAGAGACAGAAACTGATGCCATGCCTCGCTCAGCTGTCCAAGGGCTACTACTGCAGTGGATGACCGCTACCTACGGATTATGGCTCGGAGGAGCCCTGACAGCAATGCCACCATGTTGAATAATGCTTTTCGTGCAGCCACAGGACGTCGTGTTATGACTCAAACTGTACGCAATAGGCTGCATGATGAGCAACTTCATCCCCGACGTCCATGACGAGATCTATCTTTGCAACCACAACACCATGGAGCGCAGTACAGATGGGCCCAACAACATGCCGCATGGACCGCTCAGGATTGGCATCACGTTCTCTTCGCCAACGTGTCGCATATGCCTTCAACCAGACAATCTTCGGAGACGTTTTTGGAGGCAACTCGGTCAGGCTGAACGTCTTAGACACACTGTCCAAATTGCAACAAGGTGGAGGTTCTCTGCTGTTTTGGGGTGGCATTGTGTGGGGCCGACGTACCCCACTGGTGGTCATGGAAGTCGCTGTAACGGCTGTACGATATGTGAATGCCATCCTCCGACCGATAGCGCAACCATATCGGCAGCATATTGGCGAGGCATTCGTCTTCATGGACGACAATTCGGGCCCCCATCGTGGACATCATGTGAATGACTTCCTTCAGGATAACGACATCGCTCGACTAGGGTGGCCAGCATGTTCTCCAGACATTAACCCTATCGAATATGCCTGGGATAGACTGAAAAGGGCTGTTCATGGACGACGTGACCCACGAACCACTCTGAGGGATCTATGCCGAATTGCCGTTGAGGAGTGGGACAATCTGGACCAACTGTGCCTTGATGAACTTGTGGATAGTATGCCATGACGAATACAGGCATGCAGCAATGCAAGAGCACTTGCTACTGGGTATTAGAGTTACCGGTGTGTACAGCAGTCTGGACTACCACCTCTGAAGGTCCCGCTATATGGTGGTACAACATGCAATGTGTGGTTTTCATGAACAATAAAAAGGGCGGAAATGTTGATCTCTATTCAATTTTCTGTATAGGTTCCGGAACCGAGGTGATTCAAAACTTTTTTTGATTTGTGTTCGTTCGTGAGATGGTGTACTTCTTGCTTTTGCTTGGCCTTGAATTCAGGGTGACATTGTTCGTGCGTACCCTGTTGATTTTTTTGTTTTGTTTGTTTTGTAAATGATTTTCAGCAACAAGGTAAGTTGTAGCTGATACAGTTACTCTGAGATTTGCATCTGCTTAGACAACGATATTGCGTACTATTCTATTCATCACACGACATATTTCAATAAAAGGCAGTGTGTTACAACTGCGACATTTGAAATCTTTATGCGCTGCGGAATATGAAGAATGTTGGAAACGAGAACATCAGAGAAGTGTTACTTCACCATCCTTCACTTCAGCCACGTTTCAAGATACTAAGAAACATCTTCATCTACCTCCTCTTCCATTTCCATAATATTGTCCTCAAGAACATCGCCCCTGTATAGATCCTCTATATACTCCTTCCACCTTTCTGCTTTCCCTTCTTTGCTTAGAACTGGGTTTCCATCTGAGCTCTTGATATTCATGCAAGTGGTTCTCTTTTCTCCAAAGGTCTCTTTAATTTTCCTGTAGGCAGTATCTATCTTACCCCTCATGAGATAAGCCTCTACATCCTTACATTTGTCCTCTAGCCATCCCTGCTTAGCCATTTTGCACTTCTGTCGATCTCATTTTTGAGACGTTTGAATTCCTTTTTGCCTGCTTCACTTGCTGCATTTTTGTATTTCCACCTTTCATCAATTAAATTCAGTATCTCTTCTGTTACCCAAGGATTTCTACTAGCCCTCGTCTTTTTATCTACTTGATCCTCTGATGCCTTCACTATTTCATTCCTCAAAGCTACCCATTCTTCTTCTACTGTATTTCTTTCCCCTATTCCTGTCAATTGTTCCCATATGCTCTCCCTGAAACTCTGTACAACCTCTGGTTCTTTCAGTTTACCCACGTCCCATCTCCTTAAATTCCCACCTTTTTGCAGTTTCTTCAGTTTTAATCTACAGTTCATAACCAATAGATTGTGGTCAGAGTCCACATCTACCCCTGGAAATGTCTTACAATTTAAAACCTGGTTCCTAAATCTCTGTCTTGCCATTATATAATCTATCTGAAACCTTTTAGTATTTCCAGGGTTCTTCTATGTATACAACCTTCTTTCATGATGCTTGAACCAAGTGTTAGCTATGATTAAGTTATGCTCTGCGCAAAATTCTACCAGGCGGCTTCCTCTTTCATTTCTTAGCCCCAATCCATATTCACCTACTGCGTTTCCTTCTCTTCCTTTTCCTACTGTCGAATTCCAGTTACCCATGACTATTAAATTTTCATCTCCCTTCACTACCTGAATAATTTTCTTTTATCTCATCATAAATTTCATCAATTTCTTCACCATCTGCAGAGCTAGTTGGCATATAAACTTGTACTACCGTAGTAGGCGTGGGCTTTGTGTCTATCGTGGCCACAATAATGCGTTCACTATGCTGTTTATAGTAGCTTACCCGCACTCCTATTTTTTTATTCATTATTAAACCTACTCCTGCATTACCCCTATTTGATTTTGTATTTATAACCCTGTATTCACCTGACCAAAAGTCTTGTTCCTCCTACCACCGAACTTCACTAATTCCCACTATATCTAACTTTAACCTATCCATTTCCCTTTTTAAATTTTCTAACCTACCTGCCCGATTAAGGGATCTGACATTCCACGCTCCGATCCGTAGAACACCAGTTTTCTTTCTCCTGATAACGATGTCCTCTTGAGTAGTCCCCGCCCGGAGATCCGAATGGGGGACTATTTTACCTCCGGAATATTTTACCCAAGAGGACGCCATTATCATTTAATCATACTGTAAAGCTGCATACCTTCGGGAAAAATTACGGCTGTAGTTTCCCCTTGCTTTCAGCCGTTCGCAGTACCAAAACATCAAGGCTGTTTTGGTTAGTGTTACAGGGCCAGATCAGTCAATCATCCAGACTGTTGCCCCTGCAACTACTGAAAAGGCTGCTGTCCCTCTTCAGGAACCACACGTTTGTCTGGCCTCTCAACAGATAACCCTCCGTTGTGGTTGCACCTATCGGCTATCTGTATCGTTGAGGCACACAAGCCTCCCCACCAACGGCAAGGTCCATGGTTCATGGGGGGGGATTTATTTCATGACCAATCCGAATTTAATGAAACCGAGCTACCATCTTACACTAGCTATTAAGGAATGCGAGACTCGTATTTTCATCGATCACATTCTAATCTATACATCTTTATATACAGAATGTTAGGTGTATAAGTGCAGATATTTTTATTGAAGAGTAAAGACAGTGTACTGAACAATATTACATAAGTATTTACTTCATTTGCAGGCTAATAATTATAGCTATTACGAATAGTATGTTTTAGTTTGGTTAGTACCTCCAAGTACGCTGGCACATGCAAGTCATTAATGTTAATTTTCTCTGGGCAGTAGGTCAAGTACTGAGGTGTGGACATGTGGACGCGTGGACGCAAATTTGACAGTCTATACTGAAAAACCTAGTCCACTTCATGGCGCAGTTACGACCGTGCAGAAAACATCAGGTTGTAAATTATGTAATTTGTTTGCGGGAAGGCTATAAAACTCAGAGAAAGACCAACTAACACACTGATGACGGTACACATTCAGGTACCAATCATCACAATATCCATGCCTTTACCCCTAACAACCTGTACAAAAATTCAGAATCGCAAAAATTTTGACACAACGTTGCATTAAAATAGGCGTATGTTTTATATACCTATCTGTAAATGTATGTAATATACAGGGTGTTACAAAAAGGTACGGCCAAACTTTCAGGAAACATTCCTCACACACAAAGAAAGAAAATATGTTATGTGGACATGTGTCCGGAAACGCTTACTTTCCATGTTAGAGCTCATTTTATTACTTCTCTTCAAATCACATTAATCATGGAATGGAAACACACAGCAACAGAACGTAACAGCGTGACTTCAAACACTTTGTTGCAGGAAATGTTCAAAATGTCCTCCGTTAGCGAGGATATATACATCCACCCTCCGTCGCATGGAATCCCTGATGCGCTGATGCAGCCGTGGAGAATGGCGTATTGTATCACAGCCGTCCACAATACGAGCACGAAGAGTCTCTACATTTGGTACCAGGGTTGCGTAGACAAGAGCTTTCAAATGCCTCCATAAATGAAAGTCAAGAGGTTTGAGGTCAGGAGAGCGTGGAGGCAATGGAATTGGTCCACCTCTACCAATCCATCGGTCACCGAATCTGTTGTTGAGAAGCGTACGAACACTTCGACTGCAATGTGCAGGAGCTCCATCCTGCATGAACCACATGTTGTGTCGTACTTGTAAAGGCACATGTTCTAGCAGCACAGGTAGAGTATCCCGTATGAAATCATGATAACGTGCTCCATTGAGCGTAGGTGGAAGAACATGGGGCCCAATCAAGACATCACCAACAATGCCTGCCCAAATGTTCACAGAAAATCTGTGTTGATGACGTGATTGCACAATTGCGTGCGGATTCTCGTTAGCCGACACATGTTGATTGTGAATCGAGGAAGTACAGTACATACTGACGTGATTGCACAATTGCGTGCGGATTCTCGTCAGCCGACACTTGTTGATTGTGGATCAAGGAAGTACAGTGCATACAGACGAAACTAAAATGAGCTCTAACATGGAAATTAAGCGTTTCCAGACACATGTCCACATAACATCTTTTCTTTGTGTGTGAGGAATGTTTCCTGAAAGTTTGGCCGTGCCTTTTTGTAACACCCTGTATAAATAACTGTGTAATATAGAAGGGGGGACAGATTTACTGGTCCGCAGCTCGTGGTCGTGCGGTAGCGTTCTCGCTTCCCACGCCCGGGTTCCCGGGTTCGATTCCCGGCGGGGTTAGGGATTTTCTCTGCCTCGTGATGACTGGGTGTTGTGTGCTGTCCTTAGGTTAGTTAGGTTTAAGTAGTTCTAAGTTCTAGGGGACTGATGACCATAGATGTTCAGTCCCATAGTGCTCAGAGCCATTTTAGCCAGATTTACTGCAAATTTTTACTTGTTAATGTAATAAACGTTTGGATACGTATAGGTTATATATATATGGTAATGTCTGTCCCGATAGCTGAGTGGTCAGTGTGACGGATTGCCGTCCTGTGGGCTCGAGTTCGATTCCCGGCAAGGTCGGGGATTTTCTCCGCTCAGAGACTGGGCGTTGTGCTGTCTTAATCATCATTTCATCCCCATCCGGCGCGCAGGTCGCCCAATGTGGCGTCGAATGTAATAAGACCTGCACCAAGGCGGCCGGACCTGCCCCGTTAGGGGCCTCCCGGCCAATGGCGCCAAACGCTCATTTCCTTTATGATAATGAAACGTTGTTAGCAAATAGAAAAGTTGTATTTATGACTTACCGGCTTATGATTAGAATACTACTACAGAATGTGTGATAACAATAAACAAGGCTCAAGATCCAATCGTTGGTGGAAGCGGAGACGGACAGAGGGGTGGGCGGAAATGAGCAGAGAGAGCAGGAAGGAGGAATGGTTGGAGAGAGGGGGCAGGGAAAGGAAAGGTAGGAGAAGGTGATGGACAAAGACAGGAGGAAAAAGGGAGGACGGGAGGAGATGTTGAGGGAGGGGGAGGAGAAGATGGACAGAGAAAGATAGTATGAGGCGATATTCAGACAGGGAGAGAGAGAGGGCAGGAGGGAGATGAGAGAGGGAGAAGGTAATGAACAGAGAGGGGGAGTAGGAGGAGATGGACAAACAGAGGGAGAGGTGGACAGAGACAGGGGTAGAAGGAGATTGGGAAATATATCCACTTTCAATACATATTTAGCAATTTTTCATTTAACTAGACTGAGTCACAGCAACTGGTGACCGAGTATATATATTCCTATATAGTACTATGTATTGAAGTTCCCCGCCGCGTTTGTCTGTATGTGAAGGCTAATCTCACGACTACTGAAGGGATTTTGTTATATACTGAGGTGACACAACTCATCGGATAGCGATATGCAGATATACAGACGGCGGTAGTGTTGCGCATGTAAGTTATAAAACGGCAGTGCATAGGTGGAGCTGTCATTTGTACTCAGGTAATACATGTGAAAAGATTTCCGATGTTATTATGCAGGACGGGAATTAACAGACTTTGAACGCGGAATGGTAGCTGGAGCTAGATATTGCATAGTCTACTTCGGAAATCGTTAGGGAATGCAATATTCGGAGACCAACAGTATCAAGAGTATGCTGAGAATAGCATATTACAGGCATTACTTTTCACCATGACCAATACAGTGGCCGACGGCCTTCGCTTAACAACCGAGAGCAGCGGGGTTTGCGTAGAGTTGTTAGCGCTAATAGACAAGCAACACTGCGTGAGGTAACCACAGAGCCTCTCATGGCCTCTTGACGGTATCAGTTGGACCTTAGACCACTGAGAAACCGTAGTCTGGTCACGTGAGTCCAGATTTCAGTTGGTAACAGCCGATGGTAGGATTCGAGTGTGGCGCAGACCACACGGACAAAAGTTATCAACAAGGCACTGTGGCTCCGTAATGGTGTGGGCTGTGTTTACATGGAATAGACTGGGTCCTCTGGTCAAACTGAACCGATCAGTGAATGGAAATGGTTATGTTCGGCTATATCGAGACCTCGCAGCCATTCATGGACTTCACGTTCCCAAGTATGTCGCCAGGACACAATTGTTCGTGACTGGATTGAAGAACATTCTGGACAATTCAAGCGGCTGATTTAGCCACCCAGATCTCTCGACGCGAATCCCAACAAATATTTACGGGAAATAATTGATAGGTCAGTTCGTGCACAAATCCCTACACCAGCAACACTTTCGCCAGATTCACGAGGAAGGTTTCCGTATATAATTTACTAGAGCTATCCCAAAGAAAACCTCCAGCTGTAGCTACTTAGTGCTACCAGTGAAAAGCTGGGGTGGATTGTTAGTTTCATATACATGCTCTCATCACCGTTCGAACAGCTGAAATTTCTTACGTAGACACATGTCATCCACGATCATCGTATCTGAACACTTCGTCTACTAGAAAGAAAGGGGGGCACGGCATCACGTCGAAAAGAAAAGCGTACAAATAGGATTCGCAAGAAAGCTAGAGGCTGCTGAGTATACTGCCTTGCAGAGCCGCACTATAACAGTCATTTTAGTCTGCTGGAAACTATTAAGACAGGCACACAACTCCACGCAATAATTCATAGTGTTATGTGAACTTCGACGTAGTCGCGTTGGATCTTCGCCCACGCTCGTCTGTTTGCCCCGTTATTTGCGAAGAACAAAGATATCAGCAAAGAGCAGTGGCCGCTCTACCCCCTAATGAGGAGGTGCTTCTTGACGCTATTAGTGCTCACCAACAGTCAATTGTCACATGACTTCCTGTACTGTGGTCCATCTATCCGCCTGGACTCGCATTCGGGAGGATAACGATTCAATCCCTCGTCCGCTCATCCTGATTTAGGTTTTCCGTGATTTCCCTAAATCACTCTAGGCAAATGCCGGGATGGTTCCTTTGAAAGGGCACAGCATGCTTCCTTCCCCGTCCTTCCCTAATCCGATGAGACCGATGACCTCGCTGTCTGGTCTCCTCCCACAAACAACCCACCCCATCTATCCGCTGTTACAATCTGCGATGGTCACGTCGGTGCCACACCAGCTGAAGCTAGCGGCTGCACTTTCCCCGAATCGAGGTATTTTCAGTACATCCTTGACACAGTCGGACAGCCGCTGTCTGGGAGCGATCAAACTCGCTGATTACACTATGATACATTAAGCGTATTTCACGGACAGAGCTCTCTGAGATATGGAGTGAAATCAGTGATTTACATTTCGCTTAAGTTCAATTAAGTTAAATCACATAACACCATGAAATATTATTGTATTACAGTGTTTATGTTCATTATGAAATAACCTAAAACATTAATTACAACACTTTCTGTGAAAATACTCCTCAGCAGAGTGGAAAAAACTGCAGAAGAGAATGTAGATGAAACTCCACCACAACAGTGTCATAACGTTTTACATGCTCTGGCTAGCTGTGGAATACATGCAGATTCACATACAAGATTCTTTTTTGTATCAATGTGAACCCGATGAAGTCTTGGTAAAGGTCCTAGAGCTGTCCTAGAGCTAAATTCATGTTGAGCACTAAGCATTTTTCTGAGAAAAGGCAAATTTTGGTCACAGCAATTCTAAGATACCAAGTGTTCGGAACAGGTTTTTGCAGAATCTTCTGGAGTGAACACTAGACTTAATTCGTATGAAAAGCTTTTAAATTCCAAAAAAAGTATCCAACAAGTTGAGTTTACCCAAAAAATGACTCCGTCATTTATTTGTGGGTGAAAATGTGCAGGACAAACCAGTTTCTTCATTTTTCAATCTCCCATAGCAGTAATCAAGGATACTGTCAGTTTGTAGGGCGTAGATTTCCCAATTAACATTGTGAGCTATCTATAGTGTCACACAGATAACACTTTCTGCTACTTGTATTTAATTATTTGGCTGGCGTAATTCAATAGATTGTGAAGTTCTATGGGAAGTATTGAATTGCACACGTCAAAATTTAATGATAATCCATTTTCCCTTAATCTTCTGTTGAAGTTTTCAAATATTTCGTTAGTTACCTTTCACAGTAAGAGGACTAGTACTAGTTGTTATTCCTATACTACTACCACTTAACCGGTCGAGGTGGCCGAGCGGTTCTAGGCGCTACAGTCCGGAATCGCGCGACCGCTACGGTCGCAGGTTCGAATCCTGCCTCGTGCATGGATGTGTGTGATGTTCTTAGGTTAGTTAGGTTTAAGTAGTTCTAAGTTCTAGGGGACTGATGACCTCAGAAGTTAAGTCCCATAGTGCTCAGAGCCATTTGAACCATTTGAACTTCTACCATTTACAAGTTCGTTTCCGTAGATGAGTGGGCAATGCGACTGACTGCAATGCCGAGGGCCGCTGTTCGAATCCCCGGTACTGCCACAGACGGATTTTTTCGTGGTGGGAGGACAACTGCAGGATGTCCTCCGAATCGTGAGGCCAATGACGAGGCATTCGACAGATTACAAGCAGTTCCAGGGTCAAGAACCCCGACAACGACTGGGAGAGCAGTGTGCTGAACACATTTTCCTGAAGAGGAGTAACACATTGTTCACTGGTTGCAGGGACAACAGCCTGTATAACTGACTGATCTGCCCTTGTAACAACAGCCAGCTTGTACTTACTACGTTGCTACTGCAAACGTTTGAAAGCGGCGGGAAACTACAGCTTTTATATTTCCCAAGGACACAAAGCTTTACTGTATGACTAAATGATGATGGCATCCACTTCAATAAAATATTCCGGAAGCCAAATTTCTATTTCACACTCTCATCTCATGGCGCGCACTACCCAGTCTGGAAAAACAAAACCGGCGTTCTACAGGTAAGTAGGTTAGAGAATTTGAAAAAATGCATAGATAAACTGAAGTTGGGTATAGTGGGATTAGTGAAGTGTGGTGGCAGGAAGTACAGTTCCTCTGGTCAGGTCATACAGAATTACAACAAAAAAGAAAATGGGATTAATGCAGGAGTAGGTCTGATGATAAATAAGCAAATAAGAGAGTTGGCAAGCTACTATGAACAGCATACTGAGCACATTATTCAAGATGCACTGATGACCCAGAACATTACGATGACCTGCTTTGTAGCATAATGCTCCAACTTTGGAATTCAATGCAGTAACGATTCCAAGTAGCATGTATTCTACAAGTCCTTGGTAGATTTCTGGAGCTACCGGTATTTGGTGTCAGAGGTCTACGCACAGGTCACGTAAATCCCATAAATTACCTGTCGGTGGTTTGTGAGAGCAGTGCAGTGCCCGATAGCATACCATATGTATTCCATTGGGTACAAGTCAGGCGAATCTGGTAATCAACACATAGATGTGAGTTCACTACCATGCTCCTCAAAACATTTCGCATCATCTACATCTACATCCATACTTCGCAAGCCACCTGACGGTGTGTGGCGGAGGGTACTTTGAGTACCTCTATCGGTTCTATTCCAGTCTCGTATTGTTCGTGGAAAGAAAGATTGTCGGTATGCCTCTGTGTGGGCTCTAATCTCTCTGATTTTATCCTCATGGTCTCTTCGCGAGATATACGTAGGAGGGAGCAATATACTGCTTGACTCCTCGGCGAAGGTATGTTCTCGAAACTTCAACAAAAGCCCGTACCGAGCTGCTGAGCGTCTCTCCTGCAGTGTCTTCCACTAGAGTTTATCATCTCCGTAACGCTTTCGCGATTACTAAATGATCCTGTAACGAAGCGCGCTGCTCTCCGTTGGATCTTCTCTATCAAATCTATCAACCCTATCTGGCACGGATCCCACACTGGTGAGCAATATTCAAGCAGTGGGCGAACAAGTGTACTGTAACCTACTTCTTTTGTTTTTGGATTGCATTTCCTTAGGATTCTTCCAATGAATCTCAGTCTGGCATCTGCTTTACCGACGATCAATTTTATATGCTCATTCCATTTTAAATCACTCTTAATGCGTACTCCCAGATAATTTATGGAATTAACTGCTTCCAGTTGTTGACCTGCTATATTGTAGCTAAATGATAAAGGGTCTTTCTTTCTATGTATTCGCAGCACATTACGCTTGTCTACATTGAGATTCAATTGTCATTCCCTGCACCATGCGTCAATTCGTTGCAGATCCTCCTGCATTTCAGTACAATTTTCCATTGTTACAACCTCTCGATATACCACAGCATCATCCGCAAAAAGCCTCAGTGAACTTCTGATGTTATCCACAAGGTCATTTATGTATATTGTGAATAGCAACGGTCCTACGACACTCCCCTGCGGCACACCTGAAATCACTCTTACTTCGGAAGGCTTATCTCCATTGAGAATGACATGCTGCGTTCTGTTATCTAGGAACTCTTCAATACAATCACACAATTGGTACCATCTCTATTGAGGAAGATGAAGGGATGTAGGTTGCCCACATAATATTCATGCAGTCCGCAGCTGTCACTGACGTATACGAGGCCTTCACTTGCGATCACAGTTATCCGCATTGCAGGCATGATCTACGAGTTGACCGTGCTCCGGTTCCACAGCAGGAGACACCCCTTTAGCGGACCCAGATGGCAGACACGACTTATCAACAATAACAAGCTGAACTGTGTCCAGAGGAACCGGTCTGTTTTGGAGTGTACCTCTAGCCAGCACCACGGAAACATACGGCATTAGCTGGAAACGTGCGGCATTAGCTTTGCCACGAAAAGCAGCAACCTCTACACCTGTGGCGCGCTCATCCCAGACAAGTGTGCCACAATCGGAAGCACTACTTTGCTTCCTCGAATCATGTGCCATCCAAGCATCGAGCAAATATCAGTCCGCTAGGTGTGTATTTAGGATGGTGTCTGACCGTCCTCAGCCAGTTCAGTTTGTTGAGCCACTGCAAGCAGTTCCGAAGGAGAGTGACCATCAGGTTCTACACACTGTGGTTCCGGCAACAGCCCGATCAGGCGAATACCGCACTGCAACCACAACGAGCAGCCAGCCGTCGCCCATGGAACTCCGCCTCCTCTGATATGGCCTCCAGACTTTGGTGCACTTTCTAAACAAGTGCGAGGGCTAATTGAACTTTTATCTCTATCGTAAACTGTTTCAGTTACTCCCATAATCGTGAGTCCTTCTGCGGAGTAAGAAAAGTGAAAAGTGTGTGAAATCTTATGGGACTTAACTGCTAAGATCATCAGTCCCTAAGCTTACACACTACTTAACCTAAATTATCATAAGGACAAACGCACACACCCATGCCCGAGGGAGAACTCGAACCTCCGCCTGCGGGCTGGAGTGGCCATGCGGTTCTAGGCGCTACAGTCTGGAACCGCGTGACCGCTACGGTCGCAGGTTCGAATCCTGCCTCGGGCATGGATGTGTGTGATGTCCCTAGGTTAGTTAGGTTTAAGTAGTTCTAAGTTATAGGGGACTGATGACCTCAGAAGTTAAGTCCCATAGTGCTCAGAGCCATTTGCACCATTTTGAACCTCCGCCGGGACCAGCTTCTGCTGAGTGCTTTCATGGACAGAGACTGAGTAATCTTTATTGTTTATCAGTCAGTAATCTGTGGTCATTTGCAGTTAGTACATTAATTCAATGCTAAAAAAGATTGCGTTTATTTTTGAATTTTTATGTGGATGAAAAGAAATGCTAATTGACTACGACTTGGGACAATGAGTTATCGTATGCGTGCTACCATGTAGGAAACATCAGTTCTGATGACGAAGATCGACGTTGTTACTTTCCGTGTAACTTGCAAATTTTGAGTGAACTGACATTTAAGTTGCGTTCCAGCTTGCCTGACGTTGCTCCAACGGACAAAAGCTTACTCTAAAGAGGAGATTTCACTTCAAGTGTTTTCTCATAAACTGTTCTACATTCTTTACTTGGACTGTGTTTTTCTTGTGCCTCCAGTGGTGTAGTACATATCAGTTGTTGACGGTTTCAAGTGTTTCGCCCCATCAGTGTTGCCGACGAGGGCACAAGTTTTCAGGTTTCGTTCTCGCAGTTGGCTGTTAGTATTATTGGGTTCCACCTTTCGCCCGCTTTCTCAGAGGCGACGACGTTGATCGATATGTCGTTTACACTCCCAGTGTCGTCACTGCGTCCACAGACATTTTTTCGAACTTTAGTGCCGTTTCGCAGACAGGTTCCAGTGCATTAAGAACGTTTTCTCGTTCCACCATGGCAACAAAGAATCAAAACGAGTTGAAGCATTTATTGATTGACTTACAGCTGCTTCAGCAAGAACAGAGGATTCTTCTGCAAACTGTGGCCCGTCCAGTCGCTGCCCTACACCGGGCTTTCCAGCAAGTTCAGCACCACCGGGAGCTATTGTTGCAGATGTTGGCCTGGGAGAGGACAATCTTGCCTCTACCGTTTCAAGAATACGATGAGAAGATTGAGCCATGCATTATTGCGAGGTGCGACAATAAAGTAATGAGACTGACGTGAAAAAAATGTTGCTTACCGTTTTAGTCAAGATTAGTGTTGTCTCCTTCAAAGTAGCTCCCTTCTGATTGCACACACTTTTTCCAGCGCTTCTGCCATTGGCGGTACATTTCTGGATCTCATCTTCTGTAATATCCTCAAAGACCTTCGTCACAGCTTTTTGGACATCTTGTACTGTTTGAAAATGGTGTCCCTTGACCACCGTTTTGACTTTTGGAAATAGAAAAAAGTCGCACAGTGTGATTCTGGTGAATAAGGTGGCTGTGGTAGTACTGAAATTTGTTTTGAGGTTAAAAATTGCTGTACTGACAGAGCAGTATGGGATGGGGCATTATCGTGATGCAGAATCTAATTATCAGGAATGTTGGCACGGACACGAAGAACTCTTTTACGAAGTCTTTTTAAAGTTTCTTTGTAGTAATAATGGTTAACTGTTTGTCCAGGAGGCACCCACTCTTTATGAACAATCCCCTTGGAATCAAAGAAGCACACAAGCATGCATTTCACTTCTGACTTTGATATGCGAAATTTTTTGGTCTGAGTGATCCCTTTGAGCACCATTGCAAACTTTGGCGTTTTGTCTCTGGATCGTACTGAAAAAACCAACTTTTATCACTAGTGATAACACGGCTCAACAATTCTGGATTGATTTCCGTTTGCTCTAACAGATCGGCTGCCACATTTTTCCGTGTTTCTCGCTGTTGTGATGTGAGAGTTTTGGGGACCATTTTTGCACAAATATTTCTGATACCAAGATCTTCAGTAATTATTAGACGAATCGTTTCTCGATTGATGTTCAGTTCTTCTGCAATCATTTTCACGGATAATTTTCGATCAGATCATACGAGTTCAAGCACCCTGGCCGAGTTGACATCCATCCGTGAGGTTGATGGTCATCCACTGCAGTCTTCATCCTCAATATTGGTTCTGCCTTCACTAAACATTTTATGCCAACGAAAAACTTGGGCTCTTGACATAACCTCCTCTCCAAAAGCCTTCTGAAGCATACCGTAAGTTGTCGTCGCGTTTTCACCCAGTTGAACGCAAAAAAGAAATGGCATACCGTTGCGCAATATTATGCGGTTCCATTTGCGTGACGAGAGACACAAACACGTGTTAACTTACTACAGCACAACTCATGACTGAACAGTTGCATCGATGTGCCACTTGGACTAGAAGCAGCTTATAGACCAAGGTCAAAGATATTGTGCCTATGCAAGCCTGCAGAGTTGCCACATCTTGCAAAGAAAATCAGTCTCATTATTTTATTGTCGCATCTCGTATATCGTGACCTCCACTATTCAAGTTGACATATGACAATGTACTTTTTATTAGCTCACTCTGGTGCTCATACCTATGAAGTTCTTCAATGTCTTAACCCTTAGGTAAATCTACATCTCTTACCTTGTGTTCACATAAAATCCCAACTTAATGGCTATTACACTTCACGGGAAAATCTCTCAACAGCTCGTGGTCTAGTGGCTAGCGTTGCTGCTTCTGGATCACGGGATCCTGGGTTCGATTCCCGGCCGGATTGGGGATTTTTCAAGCCTGGGGACTGGGTGTTTGTGTTGTCCTCATCATTTCATCATCATCATTCGAGACAGTGGCTAGATTGGAGTGTATAAAAGTTGGACTGTGTCAAAATTGGGACTTTGTACGGGCGCTGATGACCGCGCAATTGAACGCCCCACAAACCAAACATCATCAACGCGACAATTTCTGTGCACCTGCTCTCATTGCACTTTTCGAGGCGTCTTCCACGACGCAATTTGTACTCCCTGCTGGTCCACAGTGCTCACACACAAAGTCAGAGTTCTATGTCGTTTTCCACGACGCAACGGGACTATCTTCCAGTCCTCAGTCCTCATACTCACAATACCAATTCCAAATCGACTTAGACAACACATTAGGACCCCCTGCAAGTCCTCAGTACTACTACGCAGCATGAAAATTTCAAGTCGTCTTCTACGACACAACAGAGTTTCCTGCCGGTTCTGCGTTCTTTCAAAATTCTTAGCGCTCAACCGCACACTTTGTAAGTTAGCTTGCGTCATGGTCACTATGTGTAAGTTGCGGAAAAAACTGGCGTTATGGAAAGTTGCGTGAAGCTCACTTTGAATAAGAAAATGCTATCTGACATTGAAATCATCGTAAGAGATTGGGTCGCCACCGAATCTAGCCACACGACAAATAAAGAGTTCGCTTGAATCGGAAAATTGATTAATTTAATCCTAAAAAAACATTCATAAAAGAACATTCATTGTACTATCACTCATAAAGAATGGGATGTAATTACTGCACTGGTCCAGGCATTGTTCACGTGAATCGAATATTAAAATAAAATAAGTAATGCGTCAACACTGTGCATAAGAGCAGCTTGCAGCAGCACTCCTGAATAAAAAGGGAACACTAATTATTCGACCTGTGCGGATGGAAACGCTATGGATGGGCTAACAAGGAAACTACAAGGTAAATGGCGAAGGTAATAGAAACGTAACATTGGTACACAGGATAAGATTGGTGGCAGAATTATTTACTCCTTAAAACATTGATGTAATGTATCAACACAACTGCTGTTGCCTGGTAACTAAGTACGATTTCTTGTGAAACGGTACACGATTCACAACACACTCTTATGCCCACGTGGTTTGCGGAGACACAATTTCTACATACCGTGGCCAAGTTTTAATCACATTAAACCAGGCAGCAGCGAAAATTAACATTTTTCAGAAGGCACATTTGAATGGACAAAGGGTGATGGCAGTGGGTCGGGGGAACGTGAAGGCCAAACCATTCGTCGAATATCCTATCGTTACAAGAGCCCTCCACTTGCGCTGTTCCACGCTGTCGCGCATTGTCATCCATAAAAATGATATCAGGCCCAAACGCATCCCTGAAAGGGCGCACATGGATAAGAAGTACGAGGGTCACTCCAAAAGAAATGCACACTATTTTTTGAAAATCCATCTTTTATTCTACATGTTTGAAAGTTTTACAGTGTGTAGATACAGCCTTTAGGAACAATATTTTCCTTTCTCCACATAATTTCCATCCCTCTCAACTGCCTTACGCCATCTTGGAACCAGCGCCTAATTACCCGCACGGTAAAATTCTGGACCAACCAGTTGGAGCCACTTTTTGGCACCCTGCACAAGGGAGTCATCATATTCAAACCTTGTTCCACGAAGAGAGTCTTTCAGTTTCCCTAAGAGATGATAGTCACATGAAGCCAGGTCAGGACTGTAAGGCGGGTGTTTCAGTGTTGTCCATCCGAGTATTGTGATCGCTTCCATGGTTTTTTGACTGACATGTGGCCGTGCATTGTCGTGCAACAGCAAAACATCCTGCTTTTGCCGATGTGGTCGAACACGACTCAATCGAGCTTGAAGTTTCCTCAGTATCGTCATATATGCATCGGAATTGATGGTGGTTCCACTTGACATGATGTCCACAAGCAAGAGTCCTTCGTAATCGAAAAACATCGTAGCCATAACTTTTCCAGCAGAAGGTGTGGTTTTGATTTTTTTTTCTTGGGTGAATTTGCATGATGCCACTCCTTTGATTGCCTCTACGTCTCTGATGAAAAATGATGGAGCCATGTTTCATCACCTGTCATAATTCTTCCAAGAAATTCATCTCCACCATTCTCGTACTGTTCCAAAAGTTCGCTGCACACCGTTTTTCTTGTTTCTTTGTGAGCCACTGTCAACATCCTGGGTACCCACCTGGCACAAATCTTTTTTAACGCCGACACTTTCAGTATTCGGCAAACACTTCCTTCCCCTATCCCAACGTAGCGTGACAATTCGTTCACTGTGACGCGCCTGTCAGCAGTCACCAATTCGTTAACTCTCTGCACATTGTCTGGGGTGTGTGCAGTACGAGGCCTGCCGCTGCGAGGACAATCCTCAATATTGCCGTGCCCGCTTTCATCACGTAATCTGCTTGCCCACCGACTAACTGTACTGCGATCGACAGCAGCATCTCCATACACCTTTTTCAACCTCTTGTGGATGTTTCCCACTGTCTCGTTTTCACAGCACAGGAATTCTGTGACAGCACGTTGCTTCTGACGAACGTCAAGTGTAGCAGCCATCTTGAAGACATGCTGTGACGGCGCCACTCAAGGGAACAGGTTGAACTAATATGAAACTTCCTGGCAGATTAAAACTGTGTGCCCGACCGAGACTCGAACTCGGGACCTTTGCCTTTCGCGGGCAAGTGCTCTACCAACTGAGCTACCGAAGCACGACTCACGCCCGGTACTCACAGCTTTACTTCTGCCAGTACCTCGTCTCCTACCTTCCAAACTTTACAGAAGCTCTCCTGCGAACCTGGCAGAACTAGCACTCCTGAAAGAAAGGATATTGCGGAGACATGGCTTAGCCACAGCCTGGGGCTCCGCTGCAGAGTGAAAATCTCATTCTGGAGGTTGAACTAAGTTTGAAAACAAGCGGGGAGGATGTATCTACACACTTTAAAACTTTCACACATGCAGAATGAAAACTGTATTTTTACAAAAATAGTGTGCATTTCTTTTAAAGTAACCCTCGTACAATGTCACAATAACGCCGACAGATGAATGTACCATTTTCGAAGATCTGGATGTCAGCACGCCCATGCGACGTTATGTCTTCATACACCTTAACACCTGGACCATCAAAAAGATCATGTTCGACAATGTTCCTGGGTGCATTACGTGTTCCCGCCTCTCGCCATGTGAGGGTACGTCGAGCATTGTCGAATATTGTCGTTTTGGTGGTCCAGATGTTATGGTGTGGGAAGGCATAATGTTTCATGGGCATACTGACTTCCAGAACTTTCAACACGGTACACACACCGGTCAATGCTATTGTGACACTGTAACCCTTGTGCATGTGCGTCTTCTCAGGGGTGTATTCGGCCCTTAGTTCATTGTAGCAGATGACAATGTGGCACTGCACCGAACGGCGGGAATGGACTGGCGTCACCGTTCCTCCGACTTAAAACCTATCAAGTATGGGATGTTGGGGAGATGTATTGCACCACGTCCACATGCAACAATGACCCCGCGCTGGTGGGAGAATGGAACGCCCTATCAGAAGAACTCCTAACTAACTTTTTGGCCAGTATGGGAGCAAGCTACAGAGCACGAACTGCCGTCCATGATGATCACACACCCTATTAAGAACAATGTCCCCACGTTTGTAATGTCCAGGGAGCTATCATGAATCGCGGTGACTTCAGTGCAATTAACGTCAAATGGTTCAAATGGCTCTAAGCACTATGGGACTTAACATCTGAGGTCATCAGTCCTCTAGACTTAGAACTACTTAAACCTAACTAACCTAAGGACATCACACACATCCATGCCCGAGGCAGGATTCGAATCTGCAACCGTAGCAGCAGCGCGGTTCCGGTCTTAAGCGCCTAGAACCGCTCGGCAACAGCGGGCGGCGCAATTAATGTCTTTCAATAAAAGTGTCATTTCTTTTCGTCTCATTGCGTATCATTTTCAGATACCTCATTTTACAATACTGTTGAAGATCTTTCTATGTAAGGTCCACATGTCATCGAGCTATGTTATTTGATAGTGGCACACAAAGCGAAAGCTACTTTCGTCCTTAACTTTTGCACACCAATGTATAAGCTGAAAGGTTATGATGTTATTAGAGGAATACAAGCTTCTCGCAAATAATCAGCTCGGATTCGGGGAAAAATCTCTCGTGTGAAACACAAGTATGCTTTACTGACACACATCTTGCAAACAGTGTTATCGGCCCTCTGGAGTTGCAGTAAACTCACATCAGCCATTACTAACGTTTGTGACATGCCGATGCATTCACTGATTGACGATTAAAGGAATGTTGCGAATGTCAGTAAAGCAGAGTTACCAAACACAGTATTCAGAAATTCTGTCCCCAACGAAGGCGAAGTAAATATTGCAAAATTCTGATCAAGAACTGCTGCCAACATGGGTAACTCAGAGGCAGATATCCTCGGTGAAGCGAAGCAACTCAAATCACTTAATAAAGTCAAATTTTCGAGTCCAGATAGTATATCAGTTAGATTTCTTTCAGACTATGCTGATACAATAGCCTCATACTTAGCAATCATACGAGGGTTGGAACTTAAATAGTGGGAACTATTTATTCACAATCGATACAAAAGAGTTAAATGTTTGCACCTTTTACTGTCCTTCAGAGTAGTCACCAGCGTTATGTAGAACCCGTTGCCAGCGATGTGGAAGATGTAGTACACCGTTAGCAGAGCCTGTTCTGTTGGGGGTGCGAATGGAGCGGTCTACTGCCTGTCGAATCTCTGGAACAGTTCTGTAGCGTATTCCACGAAGTGGTTCCTTCATCTTCGGAATCAAATCAAAGTCACAAGGACTTAAGTCCGGGGAGTATAGTGGATGGTACAGTACTTCCCAGTCCCATCGACCGAACAGAGCAGCCACAGCTTGCGCTGTATGCGCCCGCGCATTGTCGTGCAAAATGATGGGTGGGTTGCGCAGAAAGTGTCGCCGCGTCTTTCGCAAGGCTGGTCGCAGGTGGTGCTCCAAAAACGAACAGTAATACTGTGCATTGACGGTCTGCCTTGGAGGAACGTAATGCGTTAGGATAACACCATCACAGTCGTACACGAGAATCACCATAACTTTCGACCGCTCCATTCGCACCATCAACAGAACAGACTCTGCTAACGGTATACTACGCATTCCAAATCGCTGGCAACGGGTACTACACAACGCTGGTGACTACTATGAGGGACAGTAACAGGTGCAAACATGTAACTCTTTTGTATCCGTTGTGAATAAGTAGTTGCCACTATTTAAGTTCCAATCCTCGTATATCGTACTACAGCTCACATACAGAATGATCTAAATCTATATCTACGTGATTACCCTGCTGTTCACAATAAAGTGCCTGGCAGAGAGTTCAATGCTGTCTCTCTCCCGTTCCACTCTCGAACGGCACGCGGGAAAGACGAGCACTTAAATTTTTCCGTGCGAGCCCTGATTTCTCTTATTTTATCGTGATGATCATTTCTCCATATGTAGGTGGGTGCCAACAGAATGTTTTCGCAATCGGAGGAGAAAACTGGTGATTGAAATTTCATGAGAAGATCCCGTCGCAACGAAAAACGCCTTTGTTTTAATGATTGCCACTCCAATTCACGTATCATGTCTGTGACACTATCTCCCTTATTTCGCGATAATACAAAAAGAGCTGCCCTTCTTTGTACTTTTTCGATGTCATCCGTCAGTCCCTCCTGATGCGGATCCCACACCGCACAGCAGAACTCCAGAATAGGGCGGACAAGCGTAGTGTAAGCAGTCTCTTTGGTAGACTTGTTGCACCTTCTAAGTGTCCTGCCAACGAATCGCAGTCTGTGGTTTGTTCTACCCACAATATTAATGTGATCGTTCCAATTTAGGTTATTTGTAATTGTAATCCCTAAGTATTTAGTTGAATTTACAGCCCTCAGATTTGTGTGACTTACCGCGTAATCGAAATTTAGCTGATTTCTTTTAGTACTCATGTGAATAACTTCGCACTTTTCTATATTCAGGGTCAACTGCCACCTTTCCCGCCATACAGATATCTTATCTAAATCATTTTGTAAGTCGTTTTGATCATCTGATGACTTTACAAGACGGTGACTGACAGCATCATCTGCAAGCAATCTAAGACGGCTACTCAGATTGTTTCATATGTCGTTAATATAGATCAGAAACGATAGAGGGCCTATAACACTTCCTTGGGGAACACCGGATATTACTTCTGTTTTACTCGATAAATTTAAATGTCGTGTGACTAGGGCCTCCCGTCGGGTAGTCCGTTCGCCGGGTGCAATTCTTTCGATTTGACGCCACTGCGGTGACTTGCGCGTCGATGGGGATGAAATGATGATGATTAGGACTACACAACACCCAGTCCCTGAGCGGAGAAAATCTCCGACCCAGCCGGGAGTCTAACCCGGACCCTTAGGATTGACAGTCTGTCGCGCTGACCGCTCAGCTTCCGGGGGCTGACTTTTACTCGATGACTTTCCGTCTATTACTGCGAACTGTGACCTTTCTGACAGGAAATCAGGAATCCAGTCGCACAACTGAGGTGATACTCCGTAGGCACGCAGTTTGGTTAGAAGATGCTTGTAAGGAACGGTGTCGAAAGCCTTCTAGAAATCTAAAAATATGGAATCAATTTGACATCCCCTGTCGATAGCACTTATTACTTCATGAGTATAAAGAGCTAGTTGTGTTTCACAAGAACGATATTTTCTGACTCCGTGCTGACTATGTGTCAATAAATCGCTTTCTTCGAGGTACTTCATAATGTTCGAATACAGTATATGTTCTAAAACCCTATTGCATATCGACGTTAGTGATATAGGCCTGTAATTCAGCGGATTACTCCTACTTCCCTTTTTGGGTATTGGTGTGACTTGAGCAATTTTCCAGTCTTTAGGTACGTATCTTTCTGTGAGCGAGTGGTTGTATATAATAGTTAACTATGGAGCTATTTTATCAGCATACTCTGAGAGGAACCTGACTGGTATACAATCTGGACCGGAGGCCCTGCCGTTATTGTTGGTTGGGTGTTTTGGAGACCAGACAGCGAGGTCATCGGTCTCATCGGATTAGGGAAGGACGGGGAAGGAAGTCGGCCGTGCCCTTTGAAAGAAACCATCCCGGCATTTGCCTGGAGCGATTTTAGGGAAATCACGGAAAACCTAAATGAGGATGGCCGGACGCGGGATTGAACCGTCGTCCTTCCGAATGCGTGTCCAGTGTCTAACCACTGCGCCACCTCGCTCGGTCCGTGCCTTTATTAAGTGATTTAAGCTGCTTTGTTATACCGAGGATATCTACTTCTATGTTTCTCATCTTGGCAGTTGTTCTTGATTGGAATTCATGAATATTTACTTCGTCTTCTTTGGTGAAGGAGTTTCGAAAAACCGTGTTTAATAACTCTGCTTTAGTGGCACTGTCATGAGTGACTTTCCCGTTGTTATCGCGCAATGAAGGTATTGATTGTGTCTTGCCACTGGTGTGCTTTATGTACGACCAGAATCTCTTTGGGTTTTCTGCCAGATTTCGAGACAAAAGACGGGAAAGTTGCACAGGTCACACCAATACTCGAGGAATGATGTAAGAGTAATCCGATGAATTACAGACACATATCACTGATGTCGATTTGCAGCAGGATTTTGGAACATATATTGTGTTCGAATGTTATGAATTACCTCGAACGTAACGGTATGTTGACACATATCCAGCACCACCAAGTAAGGAGTGCTATCGACAGGCGATCTCATATTGATTCCATATTTCTAGATTTCACAAGAGACTTCTAATTCAATCGCTTACCTATGGAATATCGCTTCAGGTATGCGACTGGATTCGTGGTTTCCTGTCAGAAACGTCACAGTACGCAGTAATCAATGGAAAATAACAGCGTAAAATAGAAGCTACCTCCTCCCTTTCCAGAGAATTGTAATAGGTCCTCTGCTGTTCCTAATGTACATATACGGTTGAGGAGACAGACTGAGCAACCCCCTTTGATTTTTTGCAGATGATGCTGTCATTTATCGTCTAGAACAGTCATAGGAAGATCGAAACCAACTGCAAACTTATTTCGACAAAATATATGTGTGGTGCGGAAAAGTGACAATTGTGTCTGTATAAGGAAACGTGTGATGTCATCCAGATGAGTACGTAAATAAATCCGTTAAATTTCGGTTACATCATAAATTACTCACATTTAAAGAGTGTAGATTCATCTAAATACCTAGGAACCACAATTATGAAACTCTTAAATTGGGATGATCACATATCTAATGTTGTGGGGAAGGCAAACCAAAGACTACGTTTTATTGGCCGAATACTTAGAAGATGCAACAGGTCTACTAAAGAGATCGCCTACACTACCCTCATTCGTACTCCGCTAGAGTATTGCTGTGTGTTATGGGATTCTTACCAGATACGATTGATGAAGAACATCTAAAAAGTCAAAAGAACGGCAGCTCGTTTTGTATTATCACGAAATACGGAAGGCAGTTTCACGGGCATGTCAAGCGAGTTGGGTTGGCAATAATTAAAACAAAAACTTATTTTCACGAAATGTTAGTTACCAGCTCTCTCCTATGAATGTGAAAGTATTTTATTATTGCCGACGTACATAGGGAGAAATGATCATCGTAACAAAATAATAGGAGTCAGAGCCCCTACAGAAAGATGTGTGTTCATTTTTCCCACGCGGAACAATAGAGAAATATTCTAAAGATGGTTGGAAGAACTCTCTGCCAGGCACTTAACTGTGATTTGCAGAGTAATCATACAGATCTAAGTGTGGATATGGATAGTATCGGATTACAAGAATGGTTGTGAAAGTCGCGAACAACTCACCACGTATAAGTTTTTATGGGTAATACTGAGATATGAGATATAGAATGGGAGGATCACTTAAAGCAGTACTGGGGAAGGCAAATGATTTGTTGGAAGGGTCCGTGCATCTATAAACGATGTCGCATTCAAGACGCTGGCTCCACCAGTTAAAGACTTACATAGAGGATTTTTTCCCAGTAGGGCCTGGGGCACGAATCACGTCGAAATATGACATTTTACAAGAAATCAAATCCAACAGCTGCAATGTAATATTTATTTGCTTGTATCTAGATATTTCCGCATAACAAGCATGCTGTTTCGGCTTATAATGTCACCTGTTGGTGGTGTGAATAATGAACCGTATTCACATCTTACTTATGATCAAGAACGTAGTTTTACAGAATACACTTCTGTGTACGTCTAGATGGAGTTGACGCTCATATGGCATCGAGAGAGCCAACTGTGAACTTTCTGTTGTGAAATACTATTCTTATAAACACATAGCAGTTATAATATGAAATTTTTCGTGATATTAATCGTCTGATAGATGTTTAACAGATGGGATCATTAGACGCTACATGTTTACAGAATTTTTATCTTTGGAAGCCAGGATATTATACGGTTAACTTTTTGTGTCTGCGTTATCTGTGATTTCATTTGTTTATCCTTTCCAGTGGTTGAAAATTTCAACAAAATTTTCTAAGCGGGGTTTTGTGTTTCGGGTCAGTTTGTTTCCCTAAGTGTTTCGGAAATATTTCGTATATAGGTAGAACGTTGACTGATTGCTTTCACATGCTCTCATGTTCTTTGAATCTAATATTGATGTTTCTTCCCATTTGTCTGATGTAGAATTTCGTACAGTTTTCGCTAGAGATTATGTAGACTTCTAGTTTCGAAAATTCTGAGAATTTCGCTTTTCCTGATCTAATTCGTGCTTCTAGATTACTGGTCGAGCGAAACGTTAATTTTATATTTATCTAACGTTAAAGTTCGTTAATTTTATTCGTTATCCCGCCTAGATAATTTGTTGGCACATATTATATTTTTGATTTAGTTGTACGAAATTTTTCAACGTTGTGTCCTGTATGGTTTGCATTTCAGATTTTTTTTTGTTGGTTGTACGTTCTGAGCACTATATTTGGGTGGAAACAATTTTTCTGTGCTATGTGTTGTGATTTCTTTTTCCTTGCTTGTTGCTTTAAGGGCAAATTTTGAATTCTGTTGATTACTGATTTGAAGAATGCGTATTTACGTTCATTTAGATGACAAGAATTTTTATTAATGATGCTGTCTGTATTGGTTGCCTTTCTTTACGCTTCGAATGCATGGTTCTTGTATATTTTACTTATTTTCACATCGACAAAACTTAAAGAGTTCTTGGTTTTATTTTCTATGGCGAAGTTTATTTATGGATGTAAGTTGTTAAATTTTTGATGTGTTTCTTGGATATCAGCATCTTTACAATTTATTATTGGCAGTAGGTATTGTCTACTTATCTGTCGTAATATACAGATTTTTCCAGTTAATTGGCTGTTAGAACTACAAAATTTTTCTTCTAATTTATTTATAAATATGTCTGCAGTCATTCCTGCTAGGTGGTTGCCCATTGCAACCCCATCTGCCTGCGTACCGAATTTCTTATGAAATTCAAAATAATTTTGACAGAGTATGGGGTTTAGCAGATCTATGAATACGTGAGTGGCTGTGATCGACGTTTTTCTGTATTGAAGAATGTTGTTTTTTATAACAGCTATTGTTTCCGCTTCTGGTACATTTGTCCATGGATTAGTAATATCAAACGAGGTTAATTTCACCCTTTGGAATTTTTATGTTTTCATGGTATGGGTTAAAGTTCGTGAGCTTTTCAAGGCGTATTTTTGTTGTAAGTATTATGGCGACATAGGCCTACGTTATGTATGGGGACCGTGCCAAGATATGTTTCTGTAAATCCTGAGAAACAATCAACACCCAAATTTAAGGAGGGGAAAAGACTTTGAGCAGCGAAAACAGGAGAGAAGAAAAAAGAAAGGAGTCGTTGCGTGGTCTTGGAGCAGGAGGGTCGTGTTATAGGCCCACGGCAGTTGACGGACGTCTTCGGCTGTAGTTTTGGTGGAGTACAATTTTGCTATTATCTAGCTGAGGTGAGAAGTCCTGCTGTTATAGCTTCTTGCTTATGCACCGGTGTGTGGGAAAAAGAATTTACATTGGTGAATCACGCGTTCCACTCCGTTCTGCAATGAGGTTTGACACTGCTCATTGAGATTGTAGTTCCTACTTGCTATTTAGTACTCGGGGGATGTCAGTTACTCCGCGCCTAATCACAGATCGAGAGTAGTTTATAGGGCAGAGCCAGAAAGTTTAAGGGCCAGTATTAATACAGGGAGAACCTGTGATTTGTAATCCTTACTTAGCTTCTTTAAACTGTTTATGAGGTATGAGAAAACGGTTCAAATGGCTCTGAGCACTATGGGACTTAACATCTGAGGTCATCAGTCGCATAGAACTTAGAACTACTTAAACCTAACTAACCTAAGGACATCACACACATCCATGCCCGAGGCAGGTTTCGAACCTGCGACCGTAGCGGTCGTGTGGTTCCAGACTGAAGCGCCTAGAACCGCTTGGCCACTGCTGCCGGCCATGAGGAAGGAGAAATGTATTACAATTATAGCATTTATTCTTCAGTACATAGTATTTTTCTGTCTCTGCATAGTATTTTCTTGTCTCTTGTGTTCATTTTATAACTTATTCGTTGAAAGGGGGGACTGGATTTTGTCGGCATATCCTGACATTCTATCGTATCCACAGGATAAGATTAGGAAACAGGTAGGTTATCACATGACAATTTACATAATGTACTCCTACTGGAGGATGTGTAAGTGTCAGGGCGACTTCAGTAGCGTTAAAATATCCATTATTCAAATTATCAGTTTTACGTGCTCATGGCAAGTCTCCATCATCAATAGCCAGTAGAAGAAGAGGAGGTACGTTATGTATGGCGACCCTGCCTGGATGTGTTTCTGTGAATCCTGAGAAACAGTCAGCAAACTTTGTGGATGTAGCAATTTGAAATCTCAGTATGAATAAAATATTTGCAGATTAATTGTGATTTCAGTTTGGTTGAATAATTTATGCACACATGCATAGAGTCATATGTTTTATTATAGATAATTTAGTAATAACTGCATCTGTTGCCGCGCTTGAACGTCTGCTCGCTGGCTGCAGTGTCTTAGACTAATTTGATATAGTTACTGCCACACTTGAGCGTCTACTCGTTGGCTATAGTCGTTAAGGAGTGTTTTTATTTATGTGTTTGTGCAGATCACTGCTCAATCACGACGTTGTCTTAGGAAAATTAAGTGATTATTAAATTATTTTCTTGTATGTGTGCTACTGACAATTTAGCAATTATTTGTGTGAGGGAAATTTGCGCGTGAGGAATAATATCGAGTAATCCTACTCCTCATGCTAACGAGAGCTGAGGTTCGTTTAGAGAAACAAGCAAATACTGTAGACAGGATTAATAGTGAAATGGCGGAAGCGCATAGGAGTAACGAAAATCTGTGGGATGAGACAGAATTGAGAATGCTAGGTGCGTAGGGAAGCGATGAGATAAACGCGGATCACAGAGTAACATCAATGACTGATTATGAGTTCTAGTACTCACAATTAAGCTACAAATTATTCTCCTGTTTGAATATTACGCAACGGAAACGGATAACCCACATGTGACTATTAGTAATTTACAGAACCCCGATTGTTCACCACACACTGGCAATACCACGTTTTCTTTCTTACCCAACGGCTTTGATCAACACGTGGCCATCGCACTGAATATGAATGGCGCACACATTATAAATTCTGGATATCATGACTACACACTATTCGAAGAACAAGGCCACCAATCTTTCTCTTTTCACTATCTTTTTTTATTCCGATAAGTTCTATTATGGTTCAAAGATAACCTAAAGATACTATTGCATTTTATGCAACAATTGCACATGAGAAACTCCGCCCAGTGGGCATGGCTTTACATTGGTGACTATCTTATGGTCTCGTAATTATCTAACGCTCCAGTGCACTTTCTGGATAGGATGGTGGATCTTTTGCTATATCTCACACTTCGACTCTCATACCTATTATCACGAAAATTTCCTCCAGACCGATCGGTACAAAAAGGGACATGCATAACCCACTGCCTCTGAACCTATCTTGCTACTCTCCCACGCAAACCACACATACTTAAATTACATGAAATACATCACACTAGCAACATAGAATACAACACAAAAAATAGTCACAACGTTATAATCACATCACTTTCAGCTTTCCCACTTCAATTAGTATTTATCCCAGTTTCACACGACACTGCCCCACTTCGTAACATTTCTTTCCTACTACGAACTCTGGAGGATATATGCACGTCTTCCTGTGCAATGCAAGCCAAGTGGCGTTGCTGGATAGACGGCATACTCACCTTGCTTCACTCTCAGAGTATTATAGTTTGAATCAAAGGTCACACGGAAACATAACACGCAAAGTAATATTAAGAACATATTCATCACACACGCGAGTCCTCAGCTGATACCATGGACGAGTACTTCTCTTTATCCTTTGTCTCATACACAGACTGAGACACACAGTACTCACCACGTGGAAGTACTCGTCTCTAATTTCAAGTCCTGCACACGCCATTTCTTAAATATTTCCAACTTATAGTACACACGCTAGTAATTCAGCTTAACTTAAGCTCTCAGAAGTATTTCAACTTATTGCTACATGTGGTTTCATTGTGACCGTTGGTCACTTCCGAAGATTACTACGATCCCCTTAATATTACCTGCCTGTCATTTAATTCTCCCCCCAAACGTTCCTGAAATAGAGAAATAATTATTCTAAACCACTCTTAAGTATTCCACATGTATACTATTATCTCCACTCTTTTGTCTTTACGGAGCACACCTAAGACAGGTCTTACCAACACAAGATCCAGCGCCAGAGTGCTGAAACATGGTCGTTATTCAGGTCATTTCACCCCTCCGCCGAGGTGGGGGAGCACCATGTTACCGTATTAGTCAGCCACATTTCAGGCGCTCAAAGCTCAGGTAAATTTCATCTCTTTGGTTCCACCAAAGGTGACCAAAGGACCGTCTCAAAGATGATCATATATTGCACATTCACTATCTGCGGTTAACAGACAACCATACATTCATTCATTTCACACATCTCACCAAACTGGATGTAGGGATTTATTTTGTGGGAGTGCACATGTGATCAATTAAATAAATAAATTGTCCTTCTTTCCTACAGTGGTATCCGGCTTCGGTGTATTAAGTGAAATTGAGTTATTATTACAAAAAATATATTGTTCTGACAAGAATAACGAAGAATGTTGTACCTATTTTCAATGTCGGGCGGTACTGTACCCTTTCAATAGATAGAGCATGACACACCCCAATCAATAAATACGTAAAAGGCACAAGAAAATATTTGATAAGCTAGTGGGCATCAAATACCTTAGACAACAAACTGACAAGAAATTACATCACCTTTCCAGTTCTACACACGCGTAAAAAACCTGTCAAACACGGAATTTGCGAGAGAAGAAATTTACTTACTCACTAAAGACCTAAAATACAACCAGTAACCACAGATACACAGTATATCAATTAAACGTCTGATAGAAACAACAAAAATTGCCTATGATATGCGTAATCAATATTAAGAAAACAAAATGAATTAACAGTAAAAGGAGAGAAAATGACAGAAATAGATTGCAACACAGAATATCCCAAAAAAGCCGACAGAACGTCACACCCTCAACAGTGTAAATGAATAATTAATCAGTCAAATCTGATAAAGCCAATAATATAGCTGTTATCAAAACTGACTGTGTAAATAAGATAATGAAATTTTTTCAAGATAATAATATTACAGAAATATAACATAACCTCATCAACAAGTATGTCGCCTACGCTAAAGGAGCCATAAAAATTGTAAGGTAATTTTCACTGACCAAAAAAAGAAGCCATACATTTTCATGTATCCACATACTCCCATATTACACGCCCAACTCAAGGTACATAAACCACAAATCCCTATCCGCCTGACTATAAGCTGCACAGATAGCCCAAACTATCTATTAAGAAAAACACTTAATAAATTGTTAATTGGCCTCTACACATAAAATAAAAAAAATATACCATAAGGAACTCATGAAAGACATAGAAATCCCACAAACTACGAAATTAATCTCATCTGATATTACTAACCTATACACCAATGCACCAGTTCAGAACAAATAGATATTATAAAAAAAAAATTTCTTCAATATAGAAAAACATCTATCACAGCAGCTCACGAATTTATAGATCTGTTAAGGCTCACGTACTGATAAATACATTACAAGGAAAATTCTTTAGTTTCAACAGCCAATTAACTGGAGAACACTATATATTGCGACAGATACTTAGACGATACCCAATTGCTAATATGTGGTAACAATGCTGACACCAAGTAACACCAAAAATTAAACAACTTACATCCAAAAATAAGCTTTGCCATCGAAACTGAAACCAACTCTTTACACCTTCTCGAATAGAACATAGTTATAATAAACAACAATCACATATTTGAAATATACAGAAAAGCGAACACTACAGAAAGCACCATTGATAAAAATTCTTGTCATCTGAATCAACATAAATGTACATTCTTCAAGTCATTGATCAACAGAAAAGTAAATATGCCCCTAGAGCAGCATACACTACAAAAAGAAATCACAACACTATAAAACACAGCTCATAAATATTGTTTCCGCCCAAACATAACCCGAGATACGAACTATACATAATGACATAACTCTGAAAAGAGACCCTACAACTAAAACAAAAATAAAATATGTGCCAACAAATTATCTAGCCCAGATAACGAGAGAATGAACGAACTTTTACGTTAAGACAAATATAAAATTAACCTTTCGCACGACCAGTAATCCGAAAACACCAATTCGACCCGGAAAAGCGAAAGTCCCAGAATTTTCGAAACCACGAGCCTACAAAATCTCTTGTGAAAACTGTACGAAATTCTACATCGGACAAATGGGAAGAAACATCAGCATTAGATTCAACGAACATACGAGAGCATGTGAAATCTATCAGTCAACGTTCTGGCTACATGTTAAAAATGAAGGCCCTAAGGCAGATCACATTGAAAACATGGCACAAATTTTGCGCAAAATATCTAAAGGACGTACCAAAACTGCATACGAAAAATTTCCGGAACGACTTACTCAATGAACGAACTGACATGAAACACAAACCCTACTTAGAAAATTGTTGTTTGAAGTTTTCGACCACGAAGAAGGATAAACATATGAAATCACAGATAACACGTACAAAAAAATGTTAATCCTGTGATATCTATGCTATAAACACACCATCCCCGACTCCCAAAGAAAAAAAAAGTGTAAATATCTAATTACTCCAACGACCAAACAGCTGTCAAACAATTGTTATCACGAAAAATCGCATATCATTAAAGTTATGTGTTTATAACAACAATATTTCACAACAGAAAGCTCACACTTGACTCGCTGGATGCCATATGATCACCAGCTCCTCCTAGATGTTGGAACTGACTCCTTGTAATACAAAATTCTCGCGTTTCCAGACGAATGAGTTCGTCGACGTGGCGTGACATTTCGATGAATAACACTCCCTTCTTCGACAAAAGATGATGGGAGCCACATTCTTTGAAACGTCGCGCCATTTCAACGAACACACTCTGCTATAAAACCTCAGGATGTACATTATTTAGTTCAACTCGTCGAGAAAGACAACGAGATCATACCAGTTCTGGTCCATTTGTCCAGCGTTCGGAGTCCGTATCAAGTAGGAATCACAACAGACTCCTAAGGAAATCAGAGCTAGTAACAGCTCGTTATATCTGAACGAAAATCGAGGAACTTAAATGGGAATTCTCAGACGAAAGACGACGGAGTTCTCGCGGAACCCTATTGGGTGACTTAAGAAAACCTGAATTCAAAGGAGACAGTGTAAAAGTTCTGATGCGTCCATCGTATATTTCGCAATGAACAAATTCAAGAAGAGAAATTAGGGAGCTGACCGAGGCATACAGACAGTGTTTGCTCTTTCACTCAATATGCGAAAGGAATGGGAGAGATGTCGACAATATTTGTACTAAATACGATTCGCTATACACTGGACAGAGGCTTGTGGAGTGTGTATTATAATGTATTGACCAGACGCCCGCCGTCCAGATACAATAGATGTCTAAGAACGGGGCAGGCAACACTTTTTGTGGAGTCACACGAGGTACACAAGGGCGCCCACCCAGCCGCTATTGTATGTCCAAGCAGGTAGCGGACCGGTCGTGGATTCAAACGAGTATTTTGAAGCCTAAGTGAAGGCAGACGTTTGCAAATATAAAGGCAGTGATGACAAATGGACACGTCCACAGCTCCTAGGACATCAATACAAGCTTTCAGGCAGTTATACTGACAAGTGAAAGGCCTAATGATCGCGAACTCGTATAACGATTCAGTGTCACGCTGTGTACATACCGTGAAGCAGGAGATTTCAAAGTGATCCGATCTTCAAACTTATTTTATACTGGTTAAGTACCTAGCATTGCTAGAGTATGTATTTATTCCACTCTTCTATTAGTCTGTTTCTTCTTTTTCCCTCTCTCATTCCATCTCCTCCTTCCCTCTCTCTCTGAACACCTCCTCCAGCCCCCACTCTCTGTCCATCTCTTTCTGTCCCCCTTTTTGTCCATCTGCTCCTCCCCCTCTACACATCTCCTCCTCCCTTTCAGCCCATCTCCTTCTCTCTATCTCTGTCTAAGCCCACCTAATCCTCCCCCACTCTTTGTCTACACTTTCTTCCCCCCTCTCTCTCTCTGCCCATCTCCACCTCCTCCTCCACCCTCTCTCTGTTAATCTCCTTCTCCCTCTTTCAGTGTCCATCGCCTCCTCCCTCCTATGTCTGTACATATCCTCCTTTTTCTTTTCTCTGTCCATCACCTTCTCCTCTTCATTCTACACACCACTTTGTGCATCTTCTCCTCTTTACTTTCTTTCTGTGCATTTCCCCATCCCCCTCTCTCTGGAAGTCTCCTGCCCCCCCCCCCCAATATGCATCCATCTCCTCCTTCCCCTTCTCTGTCTTTCCATCTCCTCCTTCACCTCGCTCTCTCTTCACGTTATCACCCGAATCCCAATAGGAGGTTGCTGATTTCCAGCCGTTTCCAGATATGGAGTATTCTGTGTACCAACTTTGGTTAAAATCTATCCAGGGGTTTAGGAGGAGCTTTTTTATGTGGCTTTGCTCGTGCATGTGCGCGAAGGTCACATATATTTCACATATACACTACTGGCCATTAAAATTGCTACACCACGAAGATGACGTGCTACAGACGCGAAATATAACCGACAGGAATAAGATGCTGTGATATACAAATGATTAGCTTTCCAGAGCATTCACACAAGGTTGGCGGCGGTGGTGACACCTACAACGTGCTGACATTAGGAAATTTTCCAACCGATTATCATACACAAACAGCAGTTAACCAGCGTTGCCTGGTGAAACGTTATTGTGATGCCTTGTGTAAGGAGGAGAAATGCGTACCATCACGTTTCCGACTTTGATAATGGTCGGATTGTAGCCTATCGCGATTGCGGTTTATCGTATCCCAACGGCCTCGTATCACTAGCAGTCGAGATGACAGGCGTCTTATCCGCATGATTGTAACGGATCGTGCAGCCACGTCTCGATCCCTGAGTCAACAGACGGGGACGTTTGCAAGACAACAACGACGACGTTTGCAGCAGCATGGACTATTAGCTCGGAGACCATGGCTGCGGTTACCCTTGACGCTGCATCACAGACGGGAGCGCCTGCGATGGTGTATTCAACGACGAACCGGGGTGCACGAATGGCAAAATGTCATTTTCTCGGATGAATCCAGGTTCTGTTTACAGCATCATGATGGTCGCATCCGTGTTTGGCGACATCGCGGTGAACGCACATTGGAAGTGTGTATTCGTCATCGCCATACTGGCGTATCACCCGGCGTGATGGTATGGGGTGCCATTGGTTACATGTCTCGGTCACCTCTTGTTCGCATTGACAGCACTTTGAACAGTGGACGTTACATTTCAGATGTGTTACGACCCGTGGCTCTACCCTTCATTATATCCCTGCGAAACCCTACGTTTCAGCAGGATAATGCACGACCGCATGTTGCAGGTCCTGTACGGGCCTTTCTGGATACAGAAAATGTTCGACTTCTGCCCTGGCCAGCACATTCTGCAGATTTCTCACCAACTGAAAACGTCTGGTCAATGGTGGCTCGTCACAATACACCAGTCACTACTCTTGATTAACTATGGTATCGGTTGAAGCTGCATGGGCAGCTGTTCCTGTACACGCCATCCAAGCTCTGTTTGAGTCAATGCCCAGGCGTATCAAGGCCGTTATTACGGTCGGAGGTGGTTGTTCTGGCTACTGATTTCTCAGGATCTATGCACCCAAATTGCGTGAAAATGTAATCACATGTCAGTTCAAGTACAGTATATTTGTCCAATGAATACCCGTTTATCGCCTGCATTTCTTCCTGGTGTAGCAATTTTAATGGCCAGTAGTGTATTTAACATACGTCAGATACATTTTTAAACACATTTCATTTTTATCCCTAGCGAATTTTGCCCTGCAGTTTCGTTTTCATACAGCTCAGTGTTTATTATGTCATTTCTCTTGAACTCTGTGTCCATCAGTGACATAATTTTGTAGGTATAGTCAATGATATATATATACACGATCTGCGAAATGTGTTGTGAACAGAGTTAGCAGTACAGGAGTAATAAATCAGAAGCTCATACCTGATGCAGGAGTTTTATTGCATGAACTGAAAAAAAGTAAAGTTTTTTCCTTTCATCCTTTTGTGGTGGGGAGGAAGGCATGGGGGTGGGGTTCCAATGGCTAAAATGTCTCCCTAGAGTTTTAATTTATGTATATTGTTGATTGAAAGTCACTAAGTGGTCTTATTCTCAATTACTGGATGAGTTTACCCTGGCTATCTGCGCGTAATTTGCTACGCTTCTTTTTCTCCCTTGAGTTAGGTGGTTCTTACCCCCACAGTGGCTCTTTCCAGACAGTAAGTGATAATTGTAGGAAGTTTGTTTAAAATCGATCGAGCAAATTAGGAGGTGATGTGGAGCATACATACATCCACTTTCATGATATTTATGGATTGAAAGAGTAAGTTTCCGTACATGGGTTTCTTATCAAAACATTATCTACCCAGTCCGCTCTACAACCCATAGAAGTCTAGAACAGGAATTGTGAAAGACACTGTATATACTCCACAAGCGACTGTGCAGTGCATAACGTAGTCCAAAGTAGTTTGTAACGTTCTGTCCAACTCTGTTCGTGTGCGGAGCAAGGAAAACGTGGCAGTCTGCGTGCCTCCGTACAAGTCTTCATCTCACTTACTGTATTCCCATTTTTGATACGCTAGATACACAGTGGCCAGAGCAGAACTGTTACACAGTTTCCCTTGACTGTAGGTTCCTTAAATTTATCCAACTGCCAACTGGGTGTCGTATTAACCATTTTTACTTTCATACGAGCAATACTACTCTCCCACGAAGCTACTTTGCGTTTCCAAATTTGTTATATTTGTGCCTGATAATGGCTCCAAATGCTTTATTCGTGCACTAGAAATTCTCACTAGTGTCTTGTGTGCCATTTCCTTTACTGATGCATCGTACTATCCCAGAATCCTTCCAAACAATTTTGGATCTTGTGTTTAGTCCTAAATTACACCGTTGTCAACGGGATGTTAAGCCTTAGCTTCCTTCCTATCTCAAGCAGCTTATGTAGTGAAAGGGTTACAGCCAACCAGCAGTTTTCAATTTTCCCCTTTTCTCCTGTGTGGCTCGCGTCCTTTGTAGCTGACACTACATCAGTGGCTTCCTTAGAGCTTGTATTACATGACAAAGGATCGAGTGGACGTTAGTTTGGGGACATAGGTTTATCGAGTTTTCCTACGAACAGGAATTTTGCGACGTGCGAACAGGACAGGACAGGACATTTGCGTCGGCAGGGGCGCAAAGCTTAAGTACGTCAGGCGTTTGTGTTTTTCCAGAAAAAGAAACCGCAAGGTCACTGACTCTTCAGGCCACACGTGCTCTCTGCGAAGAGTTTACATACAGTGTTGTTCCCTTCAACAATGTGCTGGTATACTATAATGTATTGATGGATGGCTTGGTTGCATGGATCACCTCAGTTGCGAGATTAAGCATCTGAAGAGGGCGTTCGGAAGGAACTGGTATTCTGTCGGGACATTTGCTGAACGGTGTTGAGAAAACCAAGACATGACGCCCTTCAAACAAGCCAAGAGGACCAACACACAGCGCGACTTCCACTATGTAGAGCAAGAACTAGCAAGATAGGTAGACTCCTTGAGAGGCTCCCACATGCCTTGCTCATACTGTGGCATCAAGCAGTCAGGCCTGCAAGATGAGTGGTCTGCCAAGCGAGTGGATTCATTCTTATTTATCGAATAACATGAACTCTAGTACTCACACTTAAGTTACAAGTTATCCTCCTATGTGATTAATACGCAACGGAATCACGCATCTGACTATCAGTAATCTACAGAACCCTGACTGTACACTACGCACTGGCAATACCACATTTTCTTTTTGTCTTTTATTTAACGGCTTTTGTCAACACGTCGCCACCACACTGAATATGAATGGCGCACATATTATAAATTCGGGACATTATGACAACATATAATTCGAAGGAAAAGTCCACCAATCTTTTTCTTTTCACTATCTTATTTATTCCAATAAATTCTCTAACCTAAACACACAAATTCTATAACCTACAACAATAACACATGAGAAATTCCGCCCAGTGGGCATGGCTTTACATTGGTGAATCTCTATATTATGGTCTCGTAATTATTTAACGCTACAGTGCACTTTCTGGATAGGATGGTGGATCTTTTATTATTTCTCACGCTTCGACTCTCACAATCATCATCACGAATCTATCCTCCACACCGAGCGGTACAGAAGGAACAAGCATAACCCACTAATCTTTTGAAACTACCTTGCTACTCTCCCATGCATACCACACATACCCAAAATTACATGACATACATCACACTACAATATGAAATACAAAACGCTAAATAGTCACAACACTATCACTTTCAGCTTTCCCACTTCAATTAATATTTATCCCAGTTTCACACGACACTGCCCCACTTCGTAATTCTACTTTCCTACTATGAACTCTGGAGATATATGCACGTCTTCCTGTGCAATGCAAGCCAAGTGGCGTTGCTGGATAGACGGCCGACTCACCTTGCTTCTCTCTCAGAGTTTGAATCTAGCGTCACACGGAATCATATCACGCAAAGTAATATTAAGAACGTATTCATCACACACGCAAGTCCTCAACTGATACCATGGACGAGTACTTCTCTTTATCCTTTGTCTCATACACAGATTGAGACTCACACAGTACTCACCACGTGGAAGTACTCGTCTCTAATTCAAGTCCTGCACACGCCATTCCTTAAATATTTCAACTTATGGTACACACGCTATTTCTTAAATATTTGAACTTATTGTACACACGCTAGTAATTCAGCTTAACTTAAGCACATGGAAGTATTTCAACTTATTGCTACACGTGGTTTCATTGTGACCGTTGGTCACTTCCGAAGATTACTACAATCCCATTAATATTACCTACCTGAAACTTAATTCTCCCCACAAAAGTTCCTGAAATAGAGAAATTATTATTTCAAACTACTCTTAAATATTCCACATGCATACCATGTCTCCACTCTTTTGTCTTTACGGAGCACAACTAAAACAGGTCTTAACAGCACAAGATCCAGCGGCAGAGTGCCGAAACATGGCCGTTATTCAGGTCCTCCCGCACCTCTGCTGAAGTGGGGGAGCATCTTGCTACCGTATTGGTCAGCCACATTTCAGGCGCTCATGGCTCAGGTAAAATTTCATCTCTTTGGTCCCACCAAAGGTGGCCAAGGGATCGTCTCAAAGATGATCATATATTCACATTCACTATCTGCGGTTAGCAGACGACCATACATTCATTCATTTCACAGATCTCACCAAACTGGATGGAGGGATTTACTTTCTGGGAGTGCACATGTGATCAATTAAATAAATAAATTGTCATTCATTCCCACACTGGTATCTGGCTTCGCTGTAATAATTGAAATTGAGTTATTAGTAGAAAAAATGTGTTGTTCTGACAAAAATAATGAAGTATGTTGTACCTATTTTCAATGTCGGCCGGTACTGTACCCTTTCACCACCGGCTACCCATGCAGAAAAAAATGGCACGGTACTATCCTTGCAATGCGAGGGTAGTTCCGAACATTTTTTTTAGAAAACTGTATTAGAACAAACTTAGCAAGTCATCAAAATAACCAGGAGGAGACCTTAGCCCCTGGTGACCTCAAATTGACGACCAAATGTTGTTACTTTACCAAATTATTGACACAGTTGTTGCATCATTGTACTCTCCACAATCCGGAGTAACGTACACATACAAATTTACATCAATCCAAATGACAAATGAAACATTACATCATACAAAAAATAAAAAATAATGGTGAGATAAAAATTTGCTTAGTTACCGGGATCTCCATTATTTTTAGGAGTAATCCAAACTTCACTAATTCTATGAGAAATAAAAGAAAATACTAATTGTACTCGTGAAATTTTAAGTAGCTCACCGTCCAAACACAGAACAAGTAATCTGACATTCATAAATTGCGTTGTATTAATCTTTACACGGCAATGTCTCAATAGAAAACAAAATCAACAAAAGAAAAAAATTGCGTACACTAGTTACACGTAGAAGTCAGGCTCCATATCAATACACGCAATAAATAGTTAGCAATAAGTGCTTGAATCCACCAGTAGCTCTCGTATCTTACTCTACTGCTCATTTCTCTGTTGTCACACATTTAGACGACAAGAACTTGCATTTGACTAGCCTTCATTACACTTTAATGTGAAATATCACCACTGTGATAATAAAATAAGTGGCTTCAGTCAACACACCAACAAGATCATTACTGTCCACGACATCAAAATGCATCAATTAATTCCGATATTTGTTGTGCAATGCAAACTCTTCTCCCCTGTGACAACCTTACTGATCAATGCTACAAGAGCCGCTACATTAGTATTACACCACTGGCTAATAATTAAAGCATCATTGTACAAAATATTCTAATAAACATGCTACGTGAACTTGATAACCCAGAACAAACAAAAAACGAACACTAACTATTCTAAACACAAATGTTAATGAAATACAATTACACTTGCTGTCCCTTCAGGAATGAAACATATACAAAAATTTACACAATTACAAGTACAAATACATTATTCCCTATCTTGCGAGTCACACTGAATCATTTCATTCTGTGATTTTCTTGGGTTCTAAAAAGTTGCTGACAGGTTCCCTAGAAACACTGTCTCGGTGTCAAAGCTCTCCCATGGTTACCCGGACGAAAGTCTTTAAGTCACTCAAATTGGCATTTTGAACATGCACTGAACAGTAAACTGTATCTCACATTAAACGCAAATGTCATAGTCACTCTCAGCATACCATCCACACGAATCTGGTCGTCCAGAAATGGCCCTACAACTACTATTACCCACGGTTCTGTCCTTTCAGTACATGGTGTAATTAAAAGTCGTAAGTTCCAACAAACAGCACTTATTCCCACACCAATTAAAGAAATGTCTCCTACTACAAATGCAAATGTCAATGTCCCACTTTAGTTTCTTGCGTTCATACAATAATTAGTCACCAAACGACAACTGTCCTCTTTAAGTATACCAAGCGTCCCACATGCAATTCACAAAGCACACTTGACAAGTCACTGCCAAAAGTTTATGGATCCCACCGTTCAGTGGTCAAGACAAAACAAAACAATCGTTCTGTCTGCTAAAGACAAAATCTTTTCCACCACTCACAACGTGGAAACACCAGTCCTTCACTTTCCACCTTATGGAGACATAACGAGCAGTCATCTTGTTTCACAGCTCCACAGTCCAGTACTAGTTAATAGTTGCTGGTGACAAATGCCCGCCGGACTCTGCGTCGCGTCGTTCATTCTGCTGTGGCGCCGCCGCGCGACCCGTTGCGCCGCAGAAACCACCCACTGTTGCCTCCGCGGGATACTTTCCCCCGTCGTAAGGGTGGCGGAACTTATGAATGGCCAGTGGTACGTGCGTGTCGCCCCAGGCCGTTGACCTGCTGTAGCGGGTGCGTGGAGTGTACCCCGACCGGCAGTGGAGTGGGGAGCGCACCGGCTCTGTTGCCGACGTCTGCTTGGCTTATGTGGTACGGGCGCGTTCGGTGTAGCCCTCAGTGCTACGACACCCAATCAGTCAGACCCTTCCGTGCATCTCGCAACATTACACACAAAAGGATATTCTTACAGTATTTAAATACTCATTGATTACATGTATGATCTATTAGATACATTGATAATAAAAGAATCTTTGTTCTAAAAAAACATAAAATCATACACCCTAGTTTTCTACACATACAACATCAACACTTGTCCCTTTTCTATATACAGCCCACACTTGTGCTATTGATTGTACCTGTCGTCCCTCATACAAAACATGAAAGTATAAAAAAAAGGAATAATAAACAATCTATACAGCTCATAATTACAATATCAAATAGTAGGCTACTCTAACATCCTATCACAGTGAAAATATTAGAAACTGTTTATTCTAAAACTACAATATACAGTGAACCTTTGTGCTTGCGACAGACTGAAATTAATACCACTTGAAAGTGTTCTAACAAAAAAAGTAAGAAATAATCTACACAGCTCACAATTACCTACCACATGTTATTAAATAGTAAACTACTTTAACATCCTAACACAATAAACATTTTAGAAACTGATGACTAAATCTACAACATACAATGCACCTTTGTGCTTGTGACAGACTGAAATTAGTATCTCTTTATACATTTTACATTTTATTATATATAACAACATTTCTAGGACACGTATGTGCCATCCACAAGTCAGATCCTGACCTGACATCGAGGTTCATCCCCATCAAACAATACACAATAATGTTTTAGTTACCGATCGGTAGCATCCCCTTTACAGGAGCGTGCGCATTGATCACACTACTCTATGACTCTCACTCACCAGACATCACATTTTCCTTCTCATTCAATCCATTAATACACTAACAGAATAGGTCTAGAAGTCAGCTAACCTTAACACCACCACACTCACGACAACATACCATACCTTTGCTCCCTTATACTCATAACACCACCACTCTCACGATAACATACCATACCTTCGCTCCCTTATACTCAACCACATAACACATGAAGCTGTTTCGGAGATAGCATTCCAGTCTCCGAATTCGTCCTTTCACTCAGGCACCTCTCTCCATCGGCTTATCTCTGCATTCACTTTACCGATTATTCATCCTGCTAAATATCAACTTAGAATTGCGACATTTCATCTAAGAACAAAAAATACACGAATTATTCATCCTGCAAAATAACTGTACACAGTCTTGGTACCGTTTTTATTGGTTATACTGGTACCAGGCTTCAACAACAACGAAAAAATAATTTTTGCCAAATTGCAAATCTTATGCTAAGAATTAGATTTACACTTATATTACATCCTACGTCAGTATTCCACAACGTTCACCATCTGGATCTCATATTCCCTTTATGTCCTTTCACATTGTGCAGTTGTCCTCATCTCTTCATTCGTATTTCGGCTCTCCGTCCGTCCATTACTCCATCATTTCCTGGTCTTCCTTCGTCATTGGCATCAATCTCTATTGCAGCATACACAGGCCTCTCTGTAACATACGTCTAAGACATCTCCACATTATTAATTCTACTCACCTTTATTTACCACTGTTTCATCACGTCGAATCTCTCTTTATTAATCACACTGCTTCACGTCGCTTCTCTCCTTAAATATCACCTTTGTCCACTACTATTTATCACGTCGCTTCTCTATCTACCATCTTTATCCACTCATTAATCATCACGTTGTTTCTGCTTGATCCTTATTCATATGACAAAAAATACGTACATACACCACTCTGTCGACTCCTGTTCATGACTCATTCGACCAGTCTATTCCGTCATACTTTCTGACATCCCACCTGAAAATTCTTATGTTCGATTTGACCCTGCACAACGTTACAAACCACAAATAATTACACTGACTATCTACCATAAATTGCCTACTTTCGATCTATCCTTAACTTTTCCATAATTTGATGTTAGAAATGTGATGAAGCTCACGAGATTGTTTTCCCTTGATCGTCTCAATCAGTACAGCATTTTCACGGACAATCCGCCTCACTCTGAATGGTCCACTGTACACAGTAAAGGATTTGTTAGTTAGGAATCTGTGCTTACATGAAAATTAAATGTGTGCAGACAGTATACAAGCTGGGAGAAATGGGCAACCCAAGTGTTAGAAACTTTGGTGCTAGTGGTCTCTTTCCCTAACACCAGATTCCGAACAACCATACGCAGCACCTCATAACTGTCACTATGACAATGACATACTACCGATCAGATGGCAGCTAATCTAAAAAGTTCGGTCACAATGTTGACCTTTTACATTACATGTTAAGTACCTGCCATAGTCAAATCGCACTAATTAAACTGGACTCATTGGCATTATTACATAAAATTTTTAGCAACTGGTCTTTGAGGAAACAGTCCTTTTACTTTAGTGTTCCAAATAAAAATTTTCAAATTTTGCTCTGAGAGACTAGCCTAACAGATTCCATTACTGGTGTTTTATTCTGTGATCAGAAGTATAGTATTTGTACTCCTACATATCAGTAGAGTATGTCTGATACATAGACAATTTTCAGTGCCAGCTGCATGTGTTTTAAGGCAAGATGCTAAGGGCTGATATGTTGGATTAGTTTCTCCTATCCTTCAATCCATTATGACAAGAATGTATGCCAGGATTCCATGCTCTCCTGTCATTCTGATAGTTTCTGCCGTTCCTATCCTCGACACTATCTGACCTATGAGTCGTGTCTCCGTTCACGATATTGCTCTCATTACCCAATTCTTGTAACAAGTGCTGAAATGACGCAGAATCGTCTAAGCCTCTGCCTGCTATCGCTATATCTCTGTGCAATTTCACTGGCAACTTCGGTATACTGATCCTAATGAACTCCCCAGGTTCGTATGGCACATCCAAATACCTATTTCGTCTCAGCATTTCCTGATAGCACGACACTGGATCTCTTATACCACCTTCGTTACAATTTGGCATCATCAATATGCTTTGCTTAACCTGGTCCTGCTTACTTTTCGACCAGAATTCATTTAAATAGCTGCTACAGTCTTTAATAACTTCCTGCATTTTCGCTCTAGCCTCGTCCCTCAAATGATTACACACAAACTTCATTTTGAGGAGCGGTCCCCACGATGAAGGTAATGAATCTTGAAATTGAGACAGCCTTGGACTATACCCAGTTGGGTTGGCCACCTGTTTTATCTGACACAACCGTTCTTCTGACTCTCTGAATTCGTCTTCCTCTTTCTGCCTATTTTCGCTTGTTGAGTTTATCTCACTCTCCCTCTACAATCTACCTGGTGGTGTGTCACCTTCGCTACTGCACGCTAATTGCAACTGTGCTAGTTCTTCACTGTGTTTCCTACTTATTTTTAATCGCGCCTCTTTAAGCTGTAATAGCGATTGTATCTCCCCCTGGTTGGCATAAACCTCTCGCTGCGTACTGTCAGAGCCTGTCTCGCCTCTTATACTGATCTTTTCTACCTCTGCACTAATCGTATTCATTCTGACCACTACTTCTTTGATTCGCTCATCCGGCAACACGTCCCTATGTTCTGTAGTATCACTCTCTATTGCAAATACTTGTACCTCCAAATTATTAGCTTTTTCTTTCACGGCGTCACATACTTGCATCAACGTACCCAGATTCTTCTCCCCCTCATCTAACCGATTATTAACTGCGGGCAGACGCTCATCGATAACTGTGTGTAGCTTGCTCATTGCCTCTTTATTTCCCTTATCCAATGCCTCCATACTTTCCTTACTATCTTTATCCATCGCTTCCCATCTTTCCTTATTACCTTTATCCATGGCTTCCAATATTTCCTTAATTGCTTGAAATCTTTCCTTATTCTCCCTATCTCTCTCATTATCTCTACTCATCGCTTCTAATCTTTCCTTATTATCTTTATTCATTGCTTCTAATCTTTCCTTATTATCTTTATTCATCGCTTCCAATCTTTCCTTATTATCTCTATCCATCCTCTGTAAAAACTGCAGTAGCACACTGTCATTTGCTACTTTCGGCGCGCTCACCTCGTTCGCCTGAGAAACCGTAGCTTCGCTAAGGGTAGCTGCACTTTCACTGCATACCTGACCTAGTCCCGGCTCGCCCGCGTCGTCGGGAAAAGCCCCCGATTGTGAACAAAGCCCGCCGCTCAAAGGATCACCTAGCAGTGGTCCACTGAACAATTCAGCCCCTTCTGAGTGTTTGCCGTTCCTGCTCATTAGCCCATGGTCGAAACGTACTTCCTGCTGCACTGCTACGTTCACCCCAGAATCGCTATTCTCCATGGTGACTACCCTTTTCGACTGCGACCTAGTTACTACGGACATTACGCAAAAAAAATTATACTACAATCTTCCAGCCTTGGGCGATATAGCAATTAATTACATAAAAAAATAAAAGATCCTCACCAATCCAGAAACAAATTGCAAACAGAAAAAATTTTACTTCTTAGCGCTATCACAATATATTCCATCAAAAAAAAAAATCTTAACAGCAAACCCTAACAGCAAAATATCCTGGCAGGGTCGAAATTATGAGAGGCTCCCACATGCCTTGCTCATACTGTGGCATCAAGCAGTCAGGCCTGCAAGATGAGTGGTCTGCCAAGCGAGTGGATTCATTCTTATTTATCGAGTAACATAAACTCAAGTTAAAAAAAAATGGCTCTGAGCACTATGGGACTTAACATCTATGGTCATCAGTCCCCTAGAACTTAGAACTACTTAAACCTAACTAACCTAAGGACAGCACACAACACCCAGCCATCACGAGGCAGAGAAAATCCCTGACCCCGCTGGGAATCAAACCCAGGAACCCGGGCGTGGGAAGCGAGAACGCTACCGCACGACCACGAGATGCGGGCATGAACTCTAGTACTCACACTTAAGTTACAAGTTATCCTCCTATATCATTAAATACGCAACGGAAACACGCATCTGACTATCAGTAATTTACAGAACCCTGACTGTACACTACGCACTGGCAATACCACATTTTCTTTTTGTCTTTTATTTAACGGCTTTTGTCAACACGTGGCCACCGCACTGAATATGAATGGCGCACACATTATAAATTCGGGACATTATGACAACATATAATTCGAAGGAAAAGTCCACCAATCTTTTTCTTTTCACTATCTTATTTATTCCAATAAATTCTCTAACCTAAACACACAAATTCTATAACCTACAACAATAACACATGAGAAATTCCGCCCAGTGGGCATGGCTTTACGTTGGTGAATCTCTATATTATGGTCTCGTAATTATTTAACGCTACAGTGCACTTTCTGAATAGGATGGTGGATCTTTTATTATTTCTCACGCTTCGACTCTCACAATCATCATCACGAAACTATCCTCCAGACTGAGCGGTACAGAAGGAACAAGCATAACCCACTAATCTTTTGAAACTACCTTGCTACTCTCCCATGCATACCACACATACCCAAAATTACATGACATACATCACACTACAATATGAAATACAAAACGCTAAATAGTCACAACACTATCACTTTCAGCTTTCCCACTTCAATTAATATTTATCCCAGTTTCACATGACACTGCCCCACTTCGTAATTCTACTTTCCTACTATGAACTCTGGAGATATATGCACGTCTTCCTGTGCAATGCAAGCCAAGTGGCGTTGCTGGATAGACGGCCGACTCACCTTGCTTCTCTCTCAGAGTTTGAATCTAGCGTCACACGGAATCATATCACGCAAAGTAATATTAAGAACGTATTCATCACACACGTAAGTCCTCAACTGATACCATGGACGAGTACTTCTCTTTATCCTTTGTCTCATACACAGATTGAGACTCACACAGTACTCACCACGTGGAAGTACTCGTCTCTAATTCAAGTCCTGCACACGCCATTCCTTAAATATTTCAACTTATGGTACACACACTATTTCTTAAATATTTGAACTTATTGTACACACGCTAGTAATTCAGCTTAACTTAAGCACATGGAAGTATTTCAACTTATTGCTACACGTGGTTTCATTGTGACCGTTGGTCACTTCCGAAGATTACTACAATCCCATTAATATTACCTACCTGAAACTTAATTCTCCCCACAAAAGTTCCTGAAATAGAGAAATTATTATTTCAAACTACTCTTAAATATTCCACATGCATACCATGTCTCCACTCTTTTGTCTTTACGGAGCACAACTAAAACATGTCTTAACAGCACAAGATCCAGCGGCAGAGTGCCGAAACATGGCCGTTATTCAGGTCCTCCCGCACCTCTGCTGAAGTGGGGGAGCATCTTGCTACCGTATTGGTCAGCCACATTTCAGGCGCTCATGGCTCAGGTAAAATTTCATCTCTTTGGTCCCACCAAAGGTGGCCAAGGGATCGTCTCAAAGATGATCATATATTCACATTCACTATCTGCAGTTAGCAGACGACCATACATTCATTCATTTCACAGATCTCACCAAACTGGATGTAGGGATTTACTTTGTGGGAGTGCACATGTGATCAATTAAATAAATAAATTGTCATTCATTCCCACACTGGTATCCGGCTTCGCTGTATTAATGGAAATTGAGTTATTATTAGAAAAAAATGTGTTGTTCTGAAAAAAATAATGAAGTATGTTGTACCTATTTTCAATGTCGGGCGGTACTGTACCATTTCATCCTAAACAGCCAAGGAATCAGACCAGCCTTCCGCCCACCCAGAAAAATTAAATAAATGTTGCGACCGGTTGAAGATAATCTCGGGAATTTATATCATTCCTTGTGAGCTTGGCAAGAGTTACGTGGGCCAATCTATCAGGACGGTTGCCGATCGTTGCCTCAAGCATCAGCGTCTTCTTAAACATAGGCCACCTACGCACGCGCCATCATGACGTAATACAGCCAATCGGACTCCGTTCTGTGAGAATAAAAGACGGAACCTTGCCAGTTCACAACAGTCAGGTTTAGCTCCTGAAGAAAGTGGTGGAGGATATAATCGAAACCTTGGAATTTTATCCGAAATTGACTTGGCAAGTGAAATGAGAAATTTTTATGCAAGGACTCCGACGCAAGAAACTCCGTAGTTCTGGATTTCCTGGTAGCTAAACATACAAGGAATGTTCAAATCAAAAGGTACGAACATCGCAACAGCCAAACTGGATGAAATTTGCAAATTTCGCATTGGGGTAACGTAGCGAGACATCTAGTGACTTGAACCATGCGTCGTCACCTCCCCCTAAAATATACAAAGCTCTGTCCTCAGCAGACAGGGTGAGGGTCACTGTCTTTTTCGACATCCGGGTTCTGATGTTCATCGAATTCCTTCAGCATGGTTACCATTAACAGTGACGTGAGCAGTGGGACACAAAGAGGTCTGTCGCAATTCAAACTACACTCCTGGAAATTGAAATAAGAACACCGTGAATTCATTGTCCCAGGAAGGGGAAACTTTATTGACACATTCCTGGGGTCAGATACATCACATGATCACACTGACAGAACCACAGGCAAATAGACACAGGCAACAGAGCATGCAAAATGTCGGCACTAGTACAGTGTATATCCACCTATCGCAGCAATGCAGGCTGCTATTCTCCCACGGAGACGATCGTAGAGATGCTGGATGTAGTCCTGTGGAACGGCTTGCCATGCCATTTCCACCTGGCGCCTCAGTTGGACCAGCGTTCGTGCTGGACGTGCAGACCGCGTGAGACGACGCTTCATCCACTCCCAAACATGCTCAATGGGGGACAGATCCGGAGATCTTGCTGGCCAGGGTAGTTGACTTACACCTTCTAGAGCACGTTGGATGGCACAGGATACATGCGGACGTGCATTGTCCTGTTGGAACAGCAAGTTCCCTTGCCGGTCTAGGAATGGTAGAACGATGGGTTCGATGACGGTTTGGATGTACCGTGCACTATTCAGTGTCCCCTCGACGATCACCAGTGGTGTACGGCCAGTGTAGGAGATCGCTCCCCACACCATGATGCCGGGTGTTGGTCCTGTGTGCCTCGGTCGTATGCAGTCCTGATTGTGGCGCTCACCTGCACGGCGCCAAACACGCATACGACCATCATTGGCACCAAGGCAGAAGCGACTCTCATCGCTGAAGACGACACGTCTCCATTCGTCCCTCCATTCACGCCTGTCGCGACACCACTGGAGGCGGGCTGCACGATGTTGGGGCGTGAGCGGAAGACGGCCTAACGGTGTGCGGGACCGTAGCCCAGCTTCATGGAGACGGTTGCGAATGGTCCTCGCCGATACCCCAGGAGCAACAGTGTCCCTAATTTGCTGGGAAGTGGCGGTGCGGTCCCCTACGGCACTGCGTAGGATCCTACGGTCTTGGCGTGCATCCGTGCGTCGCTGCGGTCCGGTCCCTGGTCGACGGGCACGTGCACCTTCCGCCGACCACTGGCGACAACATCGATGTACTGTGGAGACCTCACGCCCCACGTGTTGAGCAATTCGGCGGTACGTCCACCCGGCCTCCCGCATGCCCACTATACGCCCTCGCTCAAAGTCCGTCAACTGCACATACGGTTCACGTCCACGCTGTCGCGGCATGCTACCAGTGTTAAAGACTGCGATGGAGCTCCGTATGCCACGGCAAACAGGCTGACACTGACGGCGGCGGTGCGCAAATGCTGTGCACCTAGCGCCATTCGACGGCCAACACCGTGGTTCCTGGTGTGTCCGCTGTGCCGTGCGTGTGATCATTGCTTGTACAGCCCTCTCGCAGTGTCCGGAGCAAGTATGGTGGGTCTGACACACCGGTGTCAATGTGTTCTTTTTTCCATTTCCAGGAGTGTAATAACAAATAAATTATGCAAATTAATTAATTGATCAATTAATTACCCTTTACCCCCTGGTGATGTCATGGGTTTTCCCCAGCTGCCACGTGAATCCCCCTGAGGGAGCTCCCAGCGCCCTCCTCTCCCACTCACCTCCCCCCCCCCCCCCCTCCGTGACCTAATCTAACCTGGCGGCCCAGAAGAAATGCTGGGAAATTTGCTCGGTCGAGCTGCTGGACTGGGAGGACCTCACGACGGTAGGCTAATTCAGCAGGCATAAGACATTATTTAAACAAGCTGTTTAAGAAAATTGTTTATTTATCTCTGAAATGGCAATACATGTCGAAATTTAAACAATTTAGCGATGTTAAACAACTGCAGAACTTTTATTTTATTCCGATAGCAAAAAGGAACCATGTAATTAAACTGTCACAGATCGCACTAAACATATGTGAAACGGTTTCTTTCGTGCGCTCTGTCTCTCGGACTACCACCCGCTGGAAGGAGCCATGCACTCGGCTTGCGGTACCAAGCAGGGACCGACACGCAATAGCCAAAGAGCTGCGCTAAGCGCTTCCTGTAGTGTGGAAAATATCCCAGCCTTCCGCCTCCCTGGTGCACTTTCTTGCTTTGTGGTACACGGATACCCCTTATTGTTGGACACTAACTGCTTCAGGAGTTATTAAATCTGGTGTTTAAGCAATGTGTGGAATAGTGTTACACACATATCTTGAACTTTTCACAAAACTCTGCAAATGCTATTGCTTCAGAATATGTGCCACAAGAAATATTAATTAAACAGTTCGCTTCACAGATTGAATATATCACAAAACTACTACTCGAAATGCACTTGCACAAGAGACTCTGTCAGAGATGTGGTTGGAGATGCGATCACCTCCAGACTCTGGAATTACATGACTACTTACTTTCTAAGCTATGTCAATGAGAAATGATTCGTCAATTGCGAATTAATGTACCGAACCCGAAACCGATATTAGGTACAATACCCGATTTCAAACACCAAAACGACAATATTTGGAAGTCGATATAAATATCTCTGTAACTGTAAATTGGACACTCACCACTTTTCGACTTTTAACTGCTTGTTTGAAGGCACTGCGAGAAAGAGTAAAATTTCTGAGTGTTACAGCTGCTGTGGTGTTCATCTCTTTTCTGAAACACTGAGTGGGCTAAGTTTAAATTCGCTGGTGGAATCAGGAATGTTAAGTATCTTATTTTCCATTTTCCTCACTTTTCGAATCGCACTAGTATCTGAGCGCAGATGGGAAAATCAGAAAAATTACATATCTAAAAGTTCATAACATATTTCGAAACCTACAACAGATTGTGAAAAAGAAAAACACAAACAGAATTCGTAGCACAGTCAACAGACAAGAAAAATGACTGGAATTTTCGGAGAATTTCCGATTTCGTACAACTGCTGGTCTAGAAATGCTCTAAACCCACAATGGTAAGTGGAGGATACCATCCTACCTGTCCGAAGCGGAGGAGGCAGATCTGCTTGGACTTGTCTTTGAACATTCGAACAAAGAAGACATCACGTGACAATCAGACGTCACGGAACCTTGCCCATGTCGTATTCAAACCAGTCTGTAGACGCTCCTATGCCTTGCGACTTTTAGACATCATGCAACTTCCTGTGAATGGAGAATTCTGACTAGTTCTTACTGAATTTACCCGCCAAATTGCTGCTGGTGGTGTGGAAGCACTGTCCGCCACTTTCTGCAGATGGGCAAATTACGAGAATTTCAGCGGCAAACTATTTTGTACAAATCGAAAAACATACAGCAGTCATATTACATTGACAGTTAAACACTGCAAAATGTTCTAGCGATCGTGAAATATGGAAACTATCGCCAAAGGCACTTCTTCAAGTATGCTGTTCTGCTACTGTCGAGGAAAGCTTGAATTTTTCAACGTGAAACCGATCTCCAAGCAGGCAACATCACCACAAGCAATTGTACCACCATACCATATTGATGTTGTTGTTGTGGTCTTCAGTCCTGAGACTGGTTTGATGCAGCTCTCCATGCTACTCTATCCTGTGCAAGTTTCTTCATCTCCCAGTACCTGCTGCAGCCTACATGCTTCTGAAGCTGCTTAGTGTATTCATCTCCTGGTCTCCCTCTACGATTTTTACCCTCCACGCTGCCCTCCAATACTAAATTGGTGATCCCTCGATGTCTCAGAACATGTCCTACCAACCGATCCCTTCTTCTAGTCAAGTTGTGCCACAAGCTCCCCTTCTCTCCAATTCTGTTCAATACTTCCTCATTAGTTATGTGATCTACCGATCTAATCTTCAGCATTCTTCTGTAGCACCACATTTCGAAAGCTTCTATTCTCTTCTTGTCTAAACTATTTATCGTCCACGTTTCACTTCCATACATGGCTACACTCCATACAAATACTTTCAGAAACGACTTCCTGACATTTAAATCTATACTTGATGTTAACAAACTTTTCTTCTTCAGAAACGCTTTCCTTGCCATTGCCAGTGTACATTTTATATCCTCTCTACTTCGACCATCATCAGTTATTTTGCTCCCCAAATAGCAAAACTCCTTTACTACTTTAAGGGTCTCATTTCCTAATCTTATTCCATCAGCATCACCCGACTTAATTCGACTACATTCCATTATCCTCGTTTTGATTTTGTTGATTTTCATCTTATACCCTCCTTTCAAGACACTGTCCATTCCGTTCAACTGCTCTTTCAAGTCCTTTGCTGTCTCTGACAGAATTACAATGTCATCGGCGAACATCAAAGTTTTTATTTCTTCTCCATGGATTTTAATACCTACTAATATTGATCTAGTATACACAATTCGTATCCTGCACCATACAAAATCATCACTTCTGCATCCTCCATATAGTTATCGACCACCAGACACTCACATATAACGTGAATACCGACAGATCCCCAAAACATAAGCACATGCACCGTGTATAGTCGCAGCACTAGATACTTCCCACGAGGTCGGTCGGTCATCCACCGCGGCCAATCGTCACATGGCAAATGCCCTTACGCACGCTCGCCTGATGTACGATCAGATTGCCCTCCGCGGGCAGCAGTCACTCTCCGAAGCTGTGTGCAAATGCTGGGCTGGTTCTCCCGGCACAGAAGCGTCCACTAACGGTACTGTTGCCAGTCTGACCTGCTTGCTGCCGTGGTTTCTGCAACGATTTGCGATCATCTCCAGCTTCTGGGATTACAAGAACATTTACTTTCTGAGCACTGTCGATGAGAAATGCTTTGTTAATCGCAAATTAGTTTACCGATCTCGAGACCGTTATCAGCTGCAATTTCCGATTATACACGCCAAAAAAGACATATTTATAATACTTTTATGCTGAAATAGTCGAGTAGCATATGAAAATTTCTGAAATTTCATGTGTTTTCACATGGTTTGCCAGAATATCATACCATTGGCGCAATTGTCCTCGATATCAATCACATAGCAATAAGCTACCGATCGCTTGCACAGGACAATTACAACTGAATATTAAGAATGCAGCCCCAATCTAGTGACATTGGAGACTGAGCAATGTATCGAAAATACACCATTCTTATAGCTATGGCTCTGGAAATATCAATATCTATATCCTCCTTATGACGAATACAGCCCCAATCTGTTGACATTTGACAGTGAGTGAAGTATCGGAAATACCCCCTCCTGTCGGGTTCAAAATGGTTCAAATGGTTCTGAGCACTATGGGACTTAACATCTATGGTCATCAGTCCCTCCTGTCGGGTCAGGCTCTGGAAATACCAATATCTACACACAACAAATTAAGTTTTGCATCACCTCGGTTCCGAGAGTTCCGGAACCTGTACAGAAAATTGGAATAGAGATCAACATAAACATCATTTCCGCCCTTTGGAAACCACACATTGCATGTTGTATCACCATACAGTGAGACCTTCAGAGGTGGTTGTGCAGATACCTCTAATACCTTGTAGAAAGTCCTCTTGCATTCATGCATGCCTGTATTCGTCGTGCCATACTATCCACAAGTTCACCAAGACAACGGCGATTCGGCGTAGATCCCTCAGAGTGGTTTGTGGCTCACGTCGTCCATAAACAGCCCTTTTCAATCTTTGTCAGGCATGTTCGATAGGGTTTGTAACGCCGGAAATGCATATCCTCCTATTTCCATCTGCTGCACTATACATTTTTTTCCTTATTTTGTTACCTGAAGATATGACATTTCTGTGTCTTTATATACTGTAATTGTTTTACTGTTTGTATATATGTTTGTTTTGTGAATATTATTTGTATTTATACGCTGGGTCTGGCCTAGGAAAAACTATGCTATCGAACGAATACATCGATAGGTCGTGTGAAGAACCAAAGTGTTTTGGATCTTTGGTAGTGTTAACTCGGTCGCGTGGAGCGCGGGCAGAGGGAGTCTGGCTGGGGTAGTGCAGTGGAGCAGGTGTGTTGTGTGACGCTCCCGCGAGTTGCCGCGCTTTCGGGGTTGGGCAGCATGTAATTGCGCACGACTTGCTATGATAGTTTCTGACACGGTGTCGCGGACGGGAAGCATTAGCTGGCGCACATCAAGAGCCCGTTTCGCCTGGTGACCGTGTCGAGAAGAAGGCGCGCCAACATCCATCTGCAACAGCGACGGCCGACAATGAGTGGCTGTCGCCACCTCCTCGATCGACGGCTTCAAACCTTCAATCAACCAACAAGGAAGACTGGAAGCGCGTAAAGTTTTAGAACTGTATGGCAGACCTCAGCTTTTCAAACTGTTCAAATCACAAAATTACAGCAACGTAGCATGAACCTTTGTTGCTCATTGTCCCAATTGCATTACCAAGCAGGGTCCCTTCCTTTTCCGGAATGAACCCGAGTGTCGTTGAAATTCAAACGCCAGCATCATTCGATTTCACTGCTTTAATTTCAAAGTTCAGTTAAGGTATTCATAGCTGGCTACAATATTTAGATTACACAAGCACAAATTAGGAGTTCGAGTTTTGTTACCGTATTTTAGCTTACCTGTGACTGCAGCTCAGCTTGGTACGTACTAAATTTTACTATTGTTAATTGTTCAGAATCATTTAATTCAAGTTCAAAGTTAAATCTCTTATTTCTAAATTGCGTCGATTCAAGTAGCTTTTGAAATGATTGTTGAGGTAGTCCAAGACTAACCGTATCTTACTGAATTTCGATGTGCTTCAGAAAGAAAGCTCACTATTAACTTTAGTCACTAAATTAACTTTCGATTTTCCGGTTTTATTAATTCTTTTGCTAAATTAAGTCAGAGTGTAGCGAAATTTATTACTTCTGACAAACTTTCAGTTTTCACACTACACGTGTCAACCTTCAGTTGCCACGCTTCTAGTGCTAATTATATGTGTAATAACCTTTCTTTTTCAGTTACTATAGTAATTGTCCTTAGGACTGGCGACCGTAATTTTCCCCAAATCTCAAATATCTAATTAGCCCCAATTAATTGTTAACGTGACGACCGCACATTTACTTTCTTTATTAACTTTACCCCTTTTCAAAATTAATTTCCACCAGTTTCATTTGTATTTTTCCTTTCATTTAGATGTAACCCTTTCCTCCCTCTTTACCGACAGATTAACTTCGGTGACGATTGCTTTTCCCAAATTTCCATTAGAGACACGCGGTTTAATTTTTTCACTGTCATTAAGGTCGATAAGCGAGGGGGAGGTTACAGGTTCATGTCTGGAGAACAAGCTGGCCACTCTAGTCGAGCGATGTCTTTATCCTAAAGGAAGTCATTCACAAGATGTGCACGATGGGGGTGCGAATTGTCGTCCAAGAAGACGAATACCTCGACAATATGCTGCCGATATGGTTGCACTATCGGTCGGAGGATGGCATACACGTATCATACAGCCGTTACGGTGCCTTCCATGACCGCCAACGGTGTACGTCGGCCCCAAATAATGCCACCCAAAAATAGCAGGAAACTTCCACCTTGCTGCACTCGATGGACAGTGTGTCTAAGGCGTTCAGCCTGACCGGGTTGCCTCGAAACACGTCTCCGACGATTGTCTGGTTGAAGGCATATGCGACACGTTGGTGAAGAGATCGTGATGCCAATCCTGAGCGGTCCATTCGGCACGTTGTTGGGCCCATGTGTACCGCGCTGCATGGTGTCGTGGTTGCAAAGATGGACCTCGCCATGGACGTCGGGAGTGAAGTTGTGCATCATGCAGCCTATTGCGCACAGTTTGAGTCGTAAACGACATCCTGTGGCTGCACAAAAAGCATTATTCAACATGGTGGCGTTGCTGTCTGGGTTCCTCGGAGCCATAATCCGTAGGTAGCGGTCATCCACTGCAGTAGTAGCCCTTGGGCGGCCTGAACGAGGCATGTCATCGACAGTTCCTGTCTCTTTGTATCTCCTCCATGTCCGAACAACATCGCTTTGGTTCACTTTCCTTGTTGAGAGACCTTCATGGCGCAAAGTAACAATGCCGACGCTATCGAACTCTGCGGTATTGACCGTCCAGGCATGGTTAAACTACAGACAACACGAGCCGTGTACCTCCTTCCTGGTGGAATGACTGGAACTGATCGGCTGTCGGACCCACTCCGTCTAATAAGCGCTGTTCATGCATGGTTGTTTACAGCTTTGGGCGGGTTTAGTGACATCTCTGAACAGTCAAAGGCACTGTCTCTGTGATACAGCATCCACAGTCAACGTCTATCTACAAGAGCTCTTACGACTGGGGTGATGCAAAACCATTTTTTTGATTTGTGTATATCCTCCTTACGACTGGGCATAATTTATCACCTAAAATCTTTCAGCCCCTTATGGCTATCGATGCACTAAAACTGCATTTCTCCATGTCAAATCCATACCTTCCTTACTATCGACCACAATCATTTTCTTTGCACATGTCGGGAAACTGACCACAATAGCTTTACACGCCGGCCGTTGTGGCCGAGCGGTTCTAGGCGCTTCAGTCTGGAACCGCGCGACCGCTACGGTTGTAGGTTCGAAACCTGCCGTGGGCATGGATGTATGTGATGTCCTTAGGTTGGTTAGGTTTAAGTAGTTCTAAGTTCTAGGGGACTGATGACATCAGCAGTTAAGTCCCATAGTGCGCAGAGCCATTTGAACCATTTTAACTTTACACCTCAACACACACTTTAGAATTCTACTGATCACAGCGAATCTCTCACACATCCCCTAGTAAGTATAACTCTTCGCCAATTACTGAATGCTGGTAACAACAAATAATGGTGAGGGAAACTCTACGCTGAATGGACATGCCTCAGTTGTTTTTGTTGCGAGTGGTACCTGTGTGTCTTAGGAAGAGAGATATAATCGTATTACAAGCGTACTCCCATTAAAAACACGATCATAACCACTATGTTACTGTCATCCAGCATAAAATGCGGTCTTGGTTCTACGGGTGCACACAAGTATCGCTAGCGATATTCATGTTAAGAACTAAACAATCTTTATAAATCGAGTTATTGTATTGCTCCTGAATGAAGTACTCTTCCACACAAATACCGCGACAGTGAATATAGACGGTGATCGCTGGGGTGCGTATTAACATACCGACAGTGCCGGTGCACGTCACCGGCGGTGTAAGTTCGTAATAAAATCACCCCTCTCACCGAATTTAGAAAGAGATTCGACTAAGGAACGTGGTCTTAAGTCGATATTTGCACCTCCTGCATGTCACCGCTACATATTTCTCACGATAACAGACATTATTTGTAATTCATTCTATCCTGATACCATGTAGGCAGTGTAAGAGAGGTTCTATGATGTATCCAGTGGGTTGTAGGCGAGGAAGGGTGATGGTTGATTGAGAATGATCACATACAGTAGATGCTGCGCTGTGAGGAATCACTTAAAAATGAAACACTATATTGAAGACGTAAGAATTGTACAAAATCCTATGACTAATACACTGGCTTTTCAGATATGTAGTGTTACGCTTTCTAGTAGTAATCCTGTGTGCAATTTGGAATCAAGTCTCTCCATTCAACCACACACTTGCGTTGGATCCTATGGAGAGGCCTTTTAATGATTACAGTCACTGGTGAATCATATTTGTGGCACTTTCACATCTCAAAACGCGTCAACTTTTTCAAACCTTTCTGCTAAAGGTCCCATATAGCAGTACTACAGCGTGCTTTTTGAGTCTCTCCGCATCTTGTAACTGTTCCACAGTTCCAGCCCCGCCCTTCCTACAGCTTTGTCCATGTGGTCATTCCAATTTAAGTCGAAACTGAGCTGAAATCGGAGAGCGCTATATTTACCACCTTCTGCAACCCATGGAGAAACAAAATGAGCTGTGTCAATGCGACAGTACCACGCTTTGACCACTCAGTAGGAATGGGAACATGCTGTCATAGCTCAGCCCACTGTGTACAATATGTAAGCGCCAAACAAGGTTTTCTTCCACAACACAACATAGTAGAAAAGTCAGTACGAGCAGCTGTGGTGGTATTTCTTGTCGGGAAAATTAGGAAGACTCCACAGCACATGGGGACTGGAAGAAGGACGAGGATTTTGCTACTGCATTGAAGTGCATTTCCAAACTATACACAGGTACTACAGTCCTAAGGAGATCTGTCCCCCTCAGCGTGCATTCATGTCTGTCACTCAAACCTTCTCGCTATCGTCGTTATTTTGTACCATCCAACAGAGAAGAAGTATGAGCTATAAAAGATTTGCTGAAGTCACCTGGCAGCGAACTCGATAAGATATTACCGTGTCCCTCTCTTCCGATGTATCAAAACAAGTACTGCCTACGTATTGACGTTGTGCGTATGTGACGATCCTTTTAAATATACAGGTGTTAGTCCACTGGAGCAGGTGGGCAGTGATTGAAGTGGCTTGCACAGGCCAGTGTAAAGTTTTGTCGCCCATAATATTGGAGGACCATATCCCACAAACTATCAGTCGCAAGAAAGGGTCCTTGTGTTGTTCTTTCATATGCTGTTTGATACATTGTTTTTCGGTTGTAAAACATCAAACCTGTGGAAGACTACAAAAAAAATAAAAAAAGTAAAAAAATAAAAAATAAAAAAAATTGTTCAAATGGCTCTGAGCACTATGGGACTTAATTTCTGAGGCCATCAGTCCCCAAGAACGCAGAACTACTTAAACCTAACTAACCTAAAGACATCACACACATCCATGCGCGAGGCAGGATTCGAACCTGCGACCGTAGCGGGATGACTACAGATATATACATAATCATACAATTTGTTTTTCTGCCGTACCTGCGAGATCTGTGTCAGGTGCTAAACCGACATTAACTCATTTTGATCTATTGGCTCTAGCAGAAAGCTGGACATTGCATGGTGTGAACTATGTTGCTCATACTACACACAGGATGGTTGCAATAAAAGACGGAAGCAGTGTTTCTTATTGACAAAAATGTGGAGCACGTCGCAGCATATGGAAACTGGAAGAGTTTGCAGGATTGTGGAGAGTTTCTGAACAGCTCTCCAAAGGGGATGACTTCTACATATAATCTCATCTTCTACAGTGACAGGTTTGCAGATGTCTCGTTGTTCTGTTTCCACAGATCAGGAGCTTTGATTTCTCATACTGCAGCCATGTACATGATCACCGTTTCGGTGCTGGCCATCTCTGGAATGTGTTGCTCCCTCCAAGACTCTCCATCTCAAACAAGTGGTGTCAGTCAATCATTATGTGGTAATCAACAGCGTACCACTGAACAGATGGGATGAAAAAGACACCGTCGATATGGGACGATGTACTGTAATAAGCACCACAGATGATAGTGGGGTCAATTTTAGCAGTTTTATCCGTTTTTCCGTAATTTCAACGCCAACCAGTGACATGGCAGCATGCAACCCAAATTATGTATCATCGCTAAACCTCCCCTCCACTGCTTTGCGTGTAACATATACCAGATTGTGAATGTAGGTAGATGACTGTGGAGTACGTCTATTCATGGTTAATTCTCGTACTTATACACCAAAGCTTATCGGACAGCATCCTACGCCGATGCCGTTAGGTTACATACATATTTCTAGCACTTTGATCACAGTGGAGAATTTACGATTACGATCGGCCATCATTCCCTATGTGGAGGGGGGTCAAAGAGTATTCTTGCATCCATAGGATAAAACTAGAGATTGAAAGATGTCCCCGTATTATCTTTGACCAACCATTGCTGCAACACTGTCGCCAGTTTAATCTGCAACTAACCAGAAGTAGGATGGTACTATACCCTCCACGTTCCAAGTCTCATGAAGGAACAGTGCAAGCTGAGTCCACAACTGCTGTTCAGCGAAGACTGTTCCACATCAGTCTTGCTCACAGCGCCCATCCAGGTGCACCACATATCCCCCGATACTTGCATCTCGAGGAGGTATCAATGTATCGATATATAGTAGGCTTGAGAGTGTTGTGATGATATAACAGACAGTTATTAAGAAACGTGTGGTTAATGCATGATGGAGCTCCAGATGCATTGAGTTTGAAGCATTTTACATAAATCAACTGTGCTATCAATCTGAAGTGTATTTCTGGTGGCTGGGGAGAGAAGAGGGTATTGGCAAGAGAGAAATGATCATAGAACATAAACACACGCACTCCTAAGGCTACACGGTTCTGCACTTAAACCTGCTATAATGTTAAGGCTATGCGGTTTCCAAAATTTTTGTCATGGGGAGTGTAACGCTTTTAATACCCTAATACATGACAAATGTCCAGCATCTGACATATATAAATCCTGCCAGTTTTCTATCTCACTCACTATGGTGACAAACTTTAAGATAATAAAACTACTTCCTTCAACACCAAGCCGGCCGGGATGGCGAGCGGTTCTAGGCGCTTCAGTCTGGAACCGCGCGACCGCTACGGTCGCAGGTTCGAATCCTGCCTCGGGCATGGATGTGTGTCATGTCCTTAGGTTAGTTAGGTTTAAGTAGTTCTAAGTTCTAGGGGACTGATGACCTTAGATGTTGAGTCCTATAGTGCTCAGAGCCATCTGGACCATTTTCTATACCAAACAAAAACATAGATTCTTTGCGATACATGTACAATATAGCTTTCCAGAGATGCATAGCACCCACTCTTCACATCCGATTATTGTTCAGAAATTATTCTATGCTTGCAACAGTCCTATAAAATGATCATCAGCAACAGAAAATGTCTCTGACAAGGAAACTTACGCGTAGCAGCAGTGTTTGACATGTGAAATTACACACCATGCTGCACTAACTCCATAAACAAGACAACTGTCAAGCAAATGTATACATAGTGCTTGCAGGACCTCATAAACACTTGTCATTAACTTAGACTCACTGCAGTTATGAAACTGAAGACTCGATTTAAGTCCAAGATGTGGCAGAGAAATGGAGCACTTCACATACACTCTCATTCGTCTAGAAGAAGGTGTTGAAAATGGTTATCCATCAATGGACATGATTAATCACATATGTGTTGGAAGTACTCGTCTGACAGTTGTATGGAGACGTTTGCCGCTAACAAGTGACGGTAGAAGTTCTCTAAATCACACACAGAACACGCAGTTGTATATGAGCCTATCGCAAGTTATACCACGCAACTTATGTCCCCCGAGAGAACAACGGAAAAAAATGGTTACATGCGTGCTAAATGGCCTGCAGCAGCATCTCCCTCTCTCTACAATGTGGAGGGTGCTAAATGGCCTGCAGCAACATCTCCCTCTCTCTAAAATGTGGAGGGTATAGCACCCTTCTACTTCTGGTCAGCTGCAAATTAAATTGGAGACAGAGTTGCAAGGATGGTTGGCCAAAGACAATGCAGGGACATCTTTCAATCTCCAGCTTTATCCTATGAATGCGAGACTACTCTGTGACTCCCATCCACATACGGAATCGTAGCCAATCGTAATCGTAAATTCCACACTGTGATCAATGTTCTACAAATATGTAGATATCCTAACTGCATCGGTATCGGACGCTGTCTGGTGTACGTTGGTGTTGCCGTTGAAATTCTGGATAAGCTGGTAGAGTTGCTATCAACTGTGGTGCTTATTACAGTACATCGTCCCATATCGACGGTGTCTTTTCCATCCCATCTGTTCAGTGGTACTCTGTTGATTACCACATAACAATTGACTGACACCATTTGTTTGAGATGGAGAGTGTCTTGGTGGGAACAACACCTTCCAGGGATGGCCAGCGCCGAAACTGTGATAATATACATGGCTGCAATATGAGAAATCAAAGCTCCTGTTCTCTTGGAAATAGGACAACGAGACATCTGCAAACCTGCCACTGTAGAAGATGAGATTAAATGCAGAAGTCATCACCTTTGGACAGCTATTCAGAAATGCTCCACAATGCTGCAAACTCTTCCAGTTTCCATATGCTGCGACGTGCTCCACATTTTTGTGAATAAGAAACACTGCTTCTTTTATTTCAACCATCCCGTGTGTAGTATGAGCAGCATAGTTCACACCATGCAAAGTCCAGCTTTCTGTTAGAGCCAATGGATCGAAACGTGTTAAGGCCGTTTTAGCATCTGACACAGATCTCGCAGATATGGCAGAAAAATAAAATGTATGATTATGTATACAGCTGTAGTCATCCACAGCTTCGATTTGTTGGAGCAGAAAAACAATGTATCAACCTTTCCCCTCCATATATTACATACACTCCTGGAAATTGAAATAAGAACACCGTGAATTCATTGTCCCAGGAAGGGGAAACTTTATTGACACATTCCTGGGGTCAGATACATCACATGATCACACTGACAGAACCACAGGCACATAGACACAGGCAACAGAGCTTGCACAATGTCGGCACTAGTACAGTGTATATCCACTTTTCGCAGCAATGCAGGCTGCTATTCTCACATGGAGACGCTCGTAGAGATGCTGGATGTAGTCCTGTGGAACAGCTTGCCATGCCATTTCCACCTGGCGCCTCAGATGGACCAGCGTTCGTGCTGGACGTGCAGACCGCGTGAGACGACGCTTCATCCAGTCCCAAACATGCTCAATGGGGGACAGATCCGGAGATCTTGCTGGCCAGGGTAGTTGACTTACACCTTCTAGAGCACGTTGGGTGGCACGGGATACAAGCGGACGTGCATTGTCCTGTTGGAACAGCAAGTTCCCTTGCCGGTCTAGGAATGGTAGAACGATGGGTTCGACGACGGTTTGGATGTACCGTGCACTATTCAGTGTCCCCTCGACGATCACCAGTGGTGTACGGCCAGTGTAGGAGATCGCTCCCCACACCATGATGCCGGGTGTTGGCCCTGTGTGCCTCGGTCGTATGCAGTCCTGATTGTGGCGCTCACCTGCACGGCGCCAAACACGCATACGACCATCATTGGCACCAAGGCAGAAGCGACTCTCATCGCTGAAGACGACACGTCTCCATTCGTCCCTCCATTCACGCCTGTCGCGACACCACTGGAGGCGGGCTGCACGATGTTGGGGCGTGAGCGGAAGACGGCCTAACGGTGTGCGGGACCGTAGCCCAGCTTCATGGAGACGGTTGCGAATGGTCCTCGCCGATACCCCAGGAGCAACAGTGTCCCTAATTTGCTGGGAAGTGGCGGTGCGGTCCCCTACGGCACTGCGTAGGATCCTACGGTCTTGGCGTGCATCCGTGCGTCGCTGCGGTCCGGTCCCAGGTCGACGGGCACGTGCACCTTCCGCCGACCACTGGCGACAACATCGATGTACTGTGGAGACCTCACGCCCCACGTGTTGAGCAATTCGGCGGTACGTCCACCCGGCCTCCCGCATGCCCACTATACGCCCTCGCTCAAAGTCCGTCAACTGCACATACGGTTCACGTCCACGCTGTCGCGGCATGCTACCAGTGTTAAAGACTGCGATGGAGCTCCGTATGCCACGGCAAACTGGCTGACACTGACGGCGGCGGTGCACAAATGCTGCGCAGCTAGCGCCATTCGACGGCCAACACCGCGGTTCCTGGTGTGTCCGCTGTGCCGTGCCTGTGATCATTGCTTGTACAGCCCTCTCGCAGTGTCCGGAGCAAGTATGGTGGGTCTGACACACCGGTGTCAATGTGTTCTTTTTTCCATTTCGAGGAGTGTACATATATGTTTGAAGTCAGATTACGCAATCTTCTGTAGACAGTGATCATCCTCTTGTCTTGAAGGTGAATTACTGAAAATGTCATCAAGATCGGAATGAAACTGTGAATTTGTATGAATTACAAACAAACAAATGGACACTCTTCTTTATGTATAAAGATATACTAGGCGCAATTTCACTATATCTTTTATGCGGTGTTATAATGAAACTGGAAAGCCAGTGTAGTTATTTCAGTAATTTTTTTTAAAGTCATACCACATTGGAATTATGTGAATTGGTAGACGTGATGTACATGCACAGGCAAACAAATTATTACAATTTCAGAAATGTTTGGTGATTTATTTGATTTATTCAACTGAAAGAGCTTCACAAATTTAGCAAGTCAATAACGCGGTGAGAAACCTCTAATCCTTATGCAAGCAGTTATCCGGCTTGCCATTGATTGATAGAGTTGTTGGACGTCCTCCTGAGGGATATCGTGCTAAATTCTGTCCAAATGGCACGCTAGGTCGTCAAAATCCCGAAACGATTGGAGATCCCTGCCTATAATGTTCCAAAAGTTTTCAGTTGTGTAGACATTCGGGGACCTTTCTGGATGAGGTAGTTTTTGGCAAGGACGAAGACAAGCAGTAGCAACTCTAGCACGGTGCGGGCGGTCGTTGTCTTGGTGTTATGTAAACCCTGGATGGCTTGCCATGAAGGGCAACAAAACGGGACGTACTATATCGTCGATGTACCGCTGTGCTGTAAGAGTGCCACGTATGACAACCAAAGGGGTCGGGCCCTGAAAAGAAATAGGACCCCAGACCATCACTCCTGGTCGTCGGGCCGTATGCCGGGAGACAGGCAGGTTGTGATCTTGTCCTGGGCGTCTTCAGACATATCTTCGCTGGTAAACGGGCTCAGTTCGAAGCGAAAGATCACTTTGGTTGTCAACCGCAGCACCCTTACAGGATAGCGATACGTCGACGATATTCCACCCCAGGTTTTGTTATCCTTCATGGTAAGCCATCTTCGGCTTACATTTCAGCAAGATAAAGCCCGTTCGCACACGCCAAGAGTGCTGATTGTTTTCGTGTTTGCCAAGCCCCACCTTGGCCTACAAGGTCGTCGGATCTCTCCCCAATCGAGAACATTTGGAGCATTATGGGGAGGGCCCTCAAAGAAACTCCGGATTTTGACGATCTAGCGCGCCAGTTGGACAGAATTTGGGAATATATCCCTGAGGAGAACATCCAACAACTCTATCAAATGGTTCAAATGGCTCTAAGCACTATGGGACGTAGCATCTGAGGTCATCAGTCCCCTAGACTTAGAACTACTTAAACCTAACTAACCTAAGGATATCACACACATATACGCCCGAGGCAGGATTAGAACCTGCGACCGTAACAACAGCGCGATTCCGGGCTGAAGCGCCTAGAACCGATGGGTCACAGCGGCCAGCACTACTCTATCAATCAATGCCAAGCCGAATAACTGCTCGCACAATGGCCAGAGTTGGAATAACACTTTATTGACTTGCTCAATCTGTGAAGCTCTTTCTGTTGAATAAATCATCCATTTTTTCTGAAACTGTAATAATTTGTTTGCCTGTACATGTGCATCACATCTACCGATTTCTGCCCCATTCGGATAATTCCTTCGTGGTCAGTCCTTTTTTATGTTTTTAAAGAGTTTCATGCAGATATAGGTGCATCTTATTTTGATGCTATTATGACTATTGGCGCAATATTGGCTGGCATATTATGTTCGTTATTTTCACATGTACTGTCTTATTAAAAGTAGAGGATCGAACTCGTATATCGCATGTCATGCCACGCTTACTGTTAGAATGTACAATACGAAGTCTGAACTACAAAAGATTATGTCGAGCATATTAATGAGGCGTCCCAGTCAGTCCATAAAATAAAACATTAATGTAGCAGTAACAAATACCTTCACGCATTAAAAATTTTTTGTAAGTACATTAGAATCAGTAACACATTACGTATATATTAGGCACAGTTTCACTGGATCTTTTACACGGCGTTATAATAAAACTGAAAAACAAAGTCCGAGTAACATTCATTGTCATGCTAGAAAACTAAAAATACAGCGAACTTCCTCACGTACAACTCTATGCGATCTCGAAGCAGTGACTTTAGTTTTGAGAAAAATAGTCTCATTCAGCGCTCATAATTTTTAAGTCTTACGGTACTAGCTGATTCAGGGCTCATACATCATACGTCATGTTACGCGTACGATCGTAACACTAACTGTCATGTTAGAACAACTAAAAATATGTCGAACTTATTCATGGGGCATGTTATTCGGAATACAAATTGAAATCTCTATTGTACATAAATGAAACATCCGAATTCGGTAGCTGTCTTATACGGTGTCGTAACATGACACATGATGTTTGAGCTGTGAATCAGCTATTAGTGTAACAGTTGAAAAGTATGAGCGTCGGAGACTATTTTTATCAATACTATAGCTACAACTTCGAGATCGCATCGAGTTGTACATGAGGAAGACCGGCATATTTATAATTTTTCTGACATGAGAACGAATGTTACAGTTATAGCGACATGTAGCATGACACATGAACTGCGATTCTGCTTCTAATACAAAACTTTTAAAAAATTATGAACTTTAAATAAGGCTATTTTATTCAAAACAGTAGCTACTGTTTCTGTGTCGCACCAAGCTTAACAGTAATTCAGATGTAATCCGAAGTATGTCCATTATCCTTCACATAACACCTGTATGCTCCATCATGTGTACGGTAATGTATTGTTGAAATAACTATAATCAGATGGTGTACTGAGACCCCTTTATGGGTCATCTGAGTGTTTGTAATACTTGATGCGATATAGAAACTGTAGCTATAGTTTTGAAGAAAATAGCCTCATTTACAGCTCATAATTTTTTACGAGTTTTGTATTAGAAGCAGAATCGCACTTCTGTATCTGTAATTGTAACATTCATTCTCACGTCAGAAAAACTATAAATATGCTGGTCTTCCTCATGTACAGATACCACAAATTATTTTATAGACTGACTGTCAGGCCTCATTAAGAGGCCTGCCATGATGTTTTGTAGCTCAGACTTCATACTGTAAATTCTAATAGTACACGTGGCTTGAAATACGACACGCGACTTCGATCCCCTACTTTGAATAAGGTAACACATGTGAGAACAACATCTACATCTACATATACGTGATTACTGTGCTATTCACAATAAAGTGCTTGGTACAGGGTTCAGTGAACTACCTTCAGGCTGTCTCTCTACCGTTCCACTCTCTAACGGCACGCGGAAAAAACGAGCACTTAAATTTTTCTGTGCGAGCCCTGATTTCTCTTATTTTATCGTGATGATCATTTCTACCTATGTAGGTGGGTTCCAACAGAATGTTTTCGCAATCGGAGGAGAAACCTGGTGATTGAAATTTCATGAGGAGATCCCGTCGCAACGAAAAACGCCTTTGTTTTAATGATTGCCACTCCAATTCACGTATCATGTTTGTGACACTATCTCCTCTATTTCACGATAATACAAAACAAGCTGCCCTTCTTTGTACTTTTTCGATGTCACCTGTCAGTCCCACCTGATGCGGATCCCACACCGCACAGCGATACTCCAGAATAGGACGGACAAGCGTGGTATAAGCAGTCTCTTTGGTAGACTTGTTGCACCTTCTAAGTGTTCTGCCACTGAATCGCAGTCTTTGATTTGCTCTACACACAATATTATCTATGTGATCGTTACAATTTAGGTTATTTGTAATTGTAATCCCTAAGTATTTAGCTCAATTTACAGCCTTCAGATTTGTGTGACTTACCGCGTAATCGAAATTAAGCTGATTTCTTTTAGTACTCATGTGAATAACTTCACACTTCTCTTTATTCAGGGTCAATTGCCACTTTTCGCACCATACAGATATCGTATCTAAATCATTTGCAAGTCATTTTGATCATCTGATGACTTTACAAGACGGTAAATGACAGCATCATCTGCAAACAATCTAAGACGGCTACTCAGATTGTCTCCTATGTCGTTAATATAGATCAGGAACTATAGAGGGCCTATAACACTTCCTTTGGGGACGACGGATATTACTTCTGTTTTACTCGATGACTTTCCGTCTATTACTACGAACTGTGACCTTTCTGGCAGGAAATCAGGAATCCAGTCGCACAACTGAGGCAATACTCCGTGGGTACGCAGTTTGGTTAGAAGACGCTTGTGAGGAACGGTGTCGAAAGCCTTCTAGGAATCTAAAAATATGGAATCAATTTGACATCCCCTGTCGATAGCACTTATTACTTCATGAGTATAAAGACCTAGTTGTGTTTCACAAGAACGATATTTTCTGAATCCGTGCTGACTATGTGTCAATAAACCGTTTTCTTCTAGGTACTTCATAATGTTCGAATAAGGTGTATGTTCCAAAACCCTACTGCAAATCGTTAGTGATATAGGCCTGTAATTCAGCGGATTATTCCTACTTCCGTTTTTGGGTATTGGCGTGACTTGAGCAATTTTCCAGTCTTTAGGTACGGATCTTTCTGTGATCGAGTGGTTGTATATAACTGCTAAATATGGAGCTTTTTTATCAGCATACTCTGAGAGGAACCTGACTGGTATACAATCTGGACCTGAGGCCTTTGTTTTATTAAGTGATTTAAGCTGCTTTGTTATACCGAGGATATCTACTCCTATGTTTCTCATCTTGGCAGTTGTTCTTGATTGGAATTCAGGAATATTTACTTCGTCTTCTTTGGTGAAGGTATTTCGGAAAACCGTGTTTAATAACTCTGCTTTAGTGGCACTGTCATCAGTGACTTCACCGTTGTTATCGCACAATGAAGGTATTGATTGCGTCTTGCCGCTAGTGTGCTTTATGTATGACCAGAATCTCTCTGGGTTTTCTGCCAGATTTCGAGACAGAATTTCGTTGTGGAAATGCCAGTGAATATTGCGCTAGTAGCCATAGTACCATTAAAATAAGATGTACATATGTCTATATTAAAGACTTCAAAAACATTAAGAGTACGGAGCGTAATTAAACCACGATCACTGAATCTTTCAAGGCCGCCAATTTCTGAAACACTTCCACACCCAACAATGGGAGCAGTCAACCAAACGCCACCATGACATGAACGTATCAGCTTTATTAATACTAAAATCCAGTACTTCTCCTAGAAAAACACATGGTCCATCCACTGCATTAAGAGATCCAGTACCTTTCAACTTCACTTTGTTCTTGGTAAGCATACTCCCTGTAGTAAATGAAACAGTATCAGTTGCTTTATATGCACGAGCACATGATCGTGTGCTCCTCCTACAACGACGCGTCTCGTGAACCAAACACAGCAGCTGCCAGCACCACCGTTTCCTTTTTTGTAATGCTTTTCATTCCAGCACCAAAACGATGGCGTGCGGGCAACTTGAGAGCGTCTAACTCTATTGGGCTTTAGCTTAACATATTTTATTGTTTTTAATTTTCTTTATTGACAATTCTCTTACATCTAAAACTTACGTCTAATTGATTTTACAATTCTTGATATACATTATAGAACATTGGTTTTGGGTTTACGTGGTTAATATATTACATAAAATATAAGAACGTAAATACACTTAGGTGTGCAGTGATTAGTACTTCCGTGGATATGAAAGTATATGCTGGATGATGTGAGCCATGTTGATGGATTTTTTTAATGTTTGGGGAGTTGTTGGTCAGTCTTAGTTACAAAAACACTTGGATTTTGTTTACAAAATAAAGGTGGTAATGCTATACAACGTTAAACTAAATGGAAATATGTATACTGAGAATAAGAGTTTAAATAGTATAAAAATGTGGATGACAGGATATGGATTACCTTAAGATTTACAATTTCTTGAAGTCTGGAAACTGGTAGTGTTTACATGTTCGTGAGCTTGAGGATCATTCAATAAGAAAAACATTTTTTTTTGTTGCGACAAATTAAAGATATAAAGTATAGGTAGTTTACAACGGAATAATATTGTACAGTATGTTTCGGTGATGTGTGAGCCAATTTTGAGTCGGGGTCCCGACCTAGTGCCATGAGGTGCGGTGGTGCTGGTGTTTCTTGTGCTGTGATCATAATCTGAGTGTGTTGTTAGTGAGTTGCGTATGATTGTTTGAGGGGGGAATGTGTATTTGAATTTGGGCTTGTTTTTGTGCGTTGGCTCGTTCGTGAGAATCTGTGTGAAGTCAGGGTTACTTGTTAATATGCGGCTGCCATAACTTGCGCGGAGAGCAGCGATTGTCGTCTTCAGGGGTGTCACTTTCGCTTCGTCGTATGCTTCTTGTCTGGAGGTGGTCGGTGGGGGTCTTAGGAGGCTTCGTAATATGCGTCTTTCAGTCTGATAAAGTCTTTCAGTTATTGTTTGTGACATACAGGCTGGGGGGGGGGGGGGGGGGGCAGCCGCATACTGGAAAAGGGGACGTACAAATGTTTTGTATGTAGACTATTCATATCTGTTTTATCATCGCAGCCATGGAGTTTCCCCTGTACGTGTCTTATTAGAGACTGACGTTGCCTTGATTTAAGGAACTACATAGAGTCACCCCTAGGTATTTAGCTTTGACAGTCATGTTCCCCACAGCATGAGTGTGCTGCTGTGGGGTGTTTTTTCCTATTTTTGGGTATATTGCAATGTTTAAACAGGATTAATTGTGTTTTGTTCCGGTTTGGTTTTATACGCCATTTCTGCTTCCATCCCTGTAGTTTCTTCATGTATGTCATTGTTTCTCGGTTGATGGGGGTTGTTGAGGGTCCTGAATTCCTGTAGGCAGCGTCTTCCGCGTAGAGTTGAACTTATTCTTTCGGTCAGATGGTGGTCGGTATGTATGCGGTGTATAATGAGTATGGTGCAGGGGAGATTATTCCACCTTGCGTTACTCCTGTTTGTGGGGAAGAAGAGGATGTTTCGTCGTTTCCGTGTATTTGAGATTGTTTGTCTTGTAGTGGGGATTCTATGAGTCTTGCTTTCTCGGGAGGAAATCCTTATTTCAGTAATTTGTCATGCCAAATCTTGTCGAATGCCGGCTCGATGTCTAGAAAGACCGCGAGTGTGCATTGTCCCAGATTCTGCTGTCTTGTCATGTCTGTGGTTAGTCTTAGTAGAGGGTCGTATGTAGAGTGGTTTTTTATGAAGCCTGACTAGAGATGGGGGATCATTTGTAATTTGTCTATGCAGTTGGTTAGCCTGTCGGTAATTATTCTCTCGAAATATTCGGTGGCGCTTTTGTAGCCGAGCGCGACCTTATCTGCACTGGAAACCGGATGTTGCGAAAACTAGGGACGCCTGTGGCACGTGAGTACCACAGTTTTACAAACCATCCATAGGCAGGATTCTAAACATCTTTGGTCAGACCATAACAGCTGTGCCTACACTACGATATGGCGGCTTTCTGTCTGTGTCGGCTAATGGACGTAATCATGTACACTATTGTATTATTTTTGTACCAAATACGCACAAAAATATGATGCATACCGGTCCACGCGTATCATCGACGTAATAAAATGTGAAATGAAGCGTAAAGCTTAAAATTTATAGGTAACTTGGGTTATGAAGTAATTGTATACGTGAGAGCTCTAGACAATTAATATATAAATCAATGTCACCATTTTATAAATGTATTACAGGTGCTTGAAAATGATCCACAGTTAAATCTGGCTAATTGCACAGCTAAAAAACAGATTACAGCCTGCTTGGACTATTTTCAGCCGGACGTTGTGGCCGAGAGGTTCTAGGCGCTTCAATCAGGAACCGCGCGACCGCTATGGTCGCAGGTTCGAATCCTGCCTCAGGCATGGATATGTGTGATGTCCTTAGGTTAGTTAGGTTTAAGCAGTTCTAAGTTATATGCGACTGATGACCTCAGATGTCAAGTCCCATAGTGCTCAGAGCCTTTTGAACCATTTGACTACTTTCAGAACACAATGAGACTGTGGACCCCACAAAAAAGAAAAAGAAAATAATTCGCTTGTTCGTGTCTTGTGTAACGCAGGTGTGTGTAATTTACATGTGTGATGAGTATGTGCATAGTCGAATGCTGTGTTTGTGATATTGGTTGTTAATAGAGAAAAAAGAGGCGTACCTAATGATGCGGCACCGGAACACAACCTACTGCCCACCAAGCGGCGAACCAAGCGCCATGTCTCCGTCTGACGTACGGATCACCATCAGATGCCTCGCTCGACGAGACATTGCATAACGATTTGCAGCACTGTTGCAAAATCTGATCCCAGGAACATTACACTACCACCCGTGTCGGCCAAATATACGAGATGCCGATTTCTTTCATGACCAGATTCTAAGCGGCAAACTGAGTGTTTAACGTCAATGAACAAGCATGTCTTATCGACCTGGGAGGTTAGATGGTTTGCAGCGAGATAATGCTAATGCGTATATGTTAAATCACTGACATGCCCAACTTTAAAATTACACTACTGGCCATTAAAATTGCTACACCACGAAGATGACATGCTACAGACGCGAAATTCAACCGAGAGGAAGAAGATGCTGTGATATGCAAATGATTAGCTTTTCAGAGCATTCACACAAGGTTGGCGCCGGTGGCGACACCTACAACGTGCTGACATGAGGAAAGTTTCCAACCGATTTCTCTTACACAAACAGCAGTTAACAGGCGTTGCCTGGTGAAACGTTGTTGTGATGCCTCGTGTAAGGAGGAGAAATGTGTACCATCAAGTTTCCGACTTTGATAAAGGTCGCATTGTAGCCTATCGAGATTGCGGTTTATCGTATCGCGACATTGCTGCTCGCGTTGGTCGAGATCTAATGACTGTTTGCAGAATATGGAATCGGTGGGTTCAGGAGGGTATACGGAACGCCGTGCTGATCCCAACGGCCTCGTATCACTAGCAGGCGAGATGACAGGCATCTTATCCGCATGGCTGTAACGGATCGTGCAGCCACGTCTCGATCCCTGAGTCAACAGATGGGGACGTTTGCAAGACAACAACCATCTGCACGAACAGTTCGACGACGTTTGCAGCAGCATGGACTATTAGCTCGGAGACCATGGCTGCGGTTACCCTTGACGCTGCATCACAGACAGGAGCGCCTGCGAAGGTGTACTCAACGACGAACCTGGGTGCACGAATGGCAAAACGTCATTTTTTCGGATGAATCCATGTTCTGTTTACAGCATCACGATGGTCGCATCCGTGTTTGGCGACATCGCGGTGAACGCACATTGGAAGCGTGTATTCGTCATCGCCATACTGGCGTATCACTCGGCGTGGTGGTATGGGGTGCCATTGGTTACACGTCTCGGTCACCTCTTGTTCGCATTGACGGCACTTTGAACAGTGGACGTTACATTTCAGATGTGTTACGACCCGTGGCTCTACCCTTCATTCGATCCCTGCGAAACCCTACATTTCAGCAGGATAATGCACGACCGCATGTTGCAGGTCCTGTACGGGCCTTTCTAGATACAGAAAATGTTCCACTGCTGTCCTGACCAGCACATTCTCCAGATCTCTCACCAACTGAAAACGACTGGTCAATGATGGCCGAGCAACTGGCTCGTCACAATACGCCAGAACTGTGGTATCGTGTTGAAGCTTTATGGGCAGCTGTACCTGTACACGCCATCCAAGCTCTGTTTGACTCAATGCCCAGGCGTATCAAGGCCATTATTACGGCCAGAGATGGTTGTTTTGAGTACTGATTTCTCACGATCTATGCACCCAAATTGCATGAAAATCTAATCACATGTCAGTTCTAGTATAATATATTTGTCCAATGAATAGCCGGCCGCGGTGGTCTAGCGGTTGTAGGCGCGCAGTCCGGAACCGCGCAACTACTACTGTCGCAGCTTCGAATCCTGCCTCGGGCATGGATGTGTGTCATGTCCTTAGGTTAGTTAGGTTTAAGTAGTTCTAAGTTCTAGGGGACTGATGACCACAGATGTTAAGTCCCATAGTGCTCACAGCCATTTGAACCATTTTGTCCATTTTGTCCAATGATTTATCATCTGCATTTCTTCTTAGTGTAGCAATTTTAATGGCCAGTAGTGTAGTTTTCGTGGTAACCATAGTGACTGTAATAGAGCAAAATGAGACAGTGAAATTAATACCAGACCTAATTATGAAGCCCGTCCACTGCGTATTGCACTGCGTATTTTTTCGCCAGCGTACATTTCGAAGCATAGCTTTATCTTCAGGGACCGAATTTTCTATCGAGGGACATACACTGTGAAGCCGAGACACAAATATGCACAGTATCTCTGAAATTTTTTTCTGCTTCCAATGTGCGAGTGTAAACAACATGAGGAAGACATTTTATTGCAACGCCATACACAACGGCAAGAAGCAAAATTCACAGATAAGCGTTTCTGTCACTTCGGCAACACAATGAACGTCCCCCGATACCCAAACGAAGCCCCGAAAATGAAGCTATCTCTAAATATATACTGGTAGATAAAAGACGCTATTGATTAGTCAGCAGATACGCTTATTATCACGTTATCGATTCTAATTATTTCACAACGAGCGGCAAGTAAGAATCTAGGGCCCTGGATTTTTTCGTGATCTTGCAGGGTTCTTGCGCTGGGTATCGTTCCTTATGTGTGACATATTGTCCACGTCCGTTCACTGGGAACCTGGAAGACAAAATGTTATCTCACGCCCTGCTTTGTTCACAGTTTCGCATGTGCTTACAAAGAGCCGATGTATTAGCTTCTACTTTCTGGAAGCACGCCAGTTGTAATTGCTGTAGATTTGCCCTCTGTCCGTCTTCCGACATGCTACCATCCCATGTCTGTAAAGATGACACTGGTTTGTACTGGGACAAGGTATTCATTCTATTATACATGCGAACTTCATGCTGAATTGCATGCTCTTAAAGAAAGAATTAATTCAGTTCAACTTAATGGTCGCTGTACAATTCTATTAGCTCGTGCTTAGTACAACAATGTCAGACCACTGTTAGCTATGTGTCTACATTAAGATAGCGGGAGTAACTGTTCGCTTTACTGGGACAGAAGGAGAACTTACTTTCAATGTCGGTGTTCTCCCACGTACAGAGTTTAAGATAAATGCGGTATTGCCAGCTATGGTGAATTGTGAGTCTCGTAGAACGTTGTTCTGGAGACGTGGCAAAAGGTGATCTAGCTCCCGAGAGATCCGCGACATCGCAGCGACTACGGTGATCGAAATCTGAAGACCCGCACTTGTGTCACTCGCTGGTCCACGTTGCCGCCAAGCTCTCAACCTGACCCCCCACTTCGGCCCCCGGGCGTGCCCGCGGCCAGCTGCCGCCATTCGTCGAGCGGCGAGAGGGGGGGAGCAGCTGGCGCCGCCATTGGTTCGGGACGCTGCGGTGGGGAAGCGGCCGAGAATGGTGGGGACTCGGTGCAGTCCGCGACGTAAATTTCCACGCGCGCTCCAGAAATTGCGCATTACGTGTCGCACGTGACCTTATTCGAAATGACAGTACTTGTGTTGCGTCGTCCTTTTTATGCACTAACGCAAGGTGAGAGACTTTCCGTTGGGAAAACGTTTTATGTGCGAGAAACAGAGGGGTCTCCTTTGTCCGGCGGACGCGTCTCCTGGTCTGGCACTTTCGCTTTAAAGTCGCCCGTGGCCTCGCGAACAGCCCCGGGAAAATCGCGTTCGGACGCTTATTGCGGGTGGGCAACCGCTTGGCGGCAACGCTGCGACTGTTGTCAGCGCGGAATGGGAGGCCGTCGCAACTTCTTCGGCTATCGCGTGTCTCGCCGAGTGCTCTGCCCACAGCGCGCCATATTCGGAACGTTGGCGCGCACGTATACCAGCGACTTGGGGTCCGCAAAGTAGCGTTCCGTAAGGCGCGGGAACTTACCGCCTGTGCGTAGACGACGAATTTCTCATAGTGGCTCGTAAAGGCTGTCGATTTATTCTGCGCTAGCGAGAACGACAGATTTCTGCACCCTATGATAGCGTTCACGCCGTATATGTGGTGGCTTCTCTGGGGTCAACAACACGTGTGTAGGATTTCCGTGGTTCCTTTTCTTGTTCCACGGTATCCCAGTGGCTTACCACCCACAAGTGAGTAGAGTGGTCTCATATAAGGCTCGCTGGACTTTACACTCTGACTACTTTCTCTATTCTTTTTTATAGAAGAAAACGTTTACAAATACATCTGTTCCACATAGGTCACTGTACGGTGCATGAAGGAGGGTGCCTTGGACGAACACTGATTTATATTGTCTTCGCGGTCCTTACACGAGATAACTGCTATGCTGACGGCCGTAATATCTTTCTGCAGTCATTTGCCGGTTCTCCAAACTCCATCAGCTGTGTTTCATGTCAAGAACATCTTTAGTCTGGGAATTCTCATTTGATTTCATGGAGCATTTCCGTTATACTCTCTAGTAGACTGAACCTGCTTCGATGTCTTTCTTTGCCGGCCGCGGTGGTCTCGCGGTCCTAGGCGCGCAGTCCGGAACCGCGCGACTGCTACGGTCGCAGGTTCGAATCCTGCCTCGGGCATGGATGTGTGTGATGTCCTTAGGTTAGTTAGGTTTAAGTAGTTCTAGGTTCTAGGGGACTGATGACCACAGCTGTTAAGTCCCATAGTGCTCAGAGCCATTTGAACCATTTTTTTATGTCTTTCTTTAATCCGAACTTGTAGGGATATCAAGGGCCCCACAAGCATTCTGTACAGCGTCTCCTAAATGATGTACACTTTCCTAAAATGCTCCCAATAATCTGAAGTCGACGATTCGCCTTCCCTTCAACTGACCTTAAGTGCTTGTTCCCTTTCATATCGCCTTTTAACATTACTCCTAGACGTTTAATCGAAATGACTGTGTCAATCATCACACATTACAGGATTGGTCCGCTTACTCATCTTCGTAAGCTTAATTTTCTTTTCACCTTTAGAGCAACCTGACAGTCACCACGCCAAACAGAAATTCAGTCTAAGTCACCCAGTATCCTCGTACAGTCACTCAACGACATTTTCCCGTATACTGCAGCATCTTCAGCACAGTTGGAGATTGCTGTTCACTCTATCCGTCAGATCATTCGGTATGTAGAGAACCAGACCGATCCAGTCACACTTCCCTGTGGCACTCCTGACGATACTCTCGTTTCTGATGAACGTCCAGGACAACGTACGAGGCACGTTACTCAAGAGTCTTTGAGCCAGTCACGTATCTGAGAACCTATTCCGTATGCTCGCATCTTCGTTAAGAGTCTGCCCTGGGGCATGGTGTCAAACCTTTTCCGAAATCTAGGCGTACGGTACGTGGCTGTCGCCCTTCATCCATGCTTCGCAGGGTTTCATGTGAAGAAAGGGCAAGCCGAATTTCGGGCGAGCGAAGCTATCTTAATCCGTCTCACTTTTGGACAGAGGCTACTCTCTCTCAAGGAAAATTATTACATTCGAACTTAAAACAGGCGAAAGAGTACTGAAGTAACTGGACGTTAAAAACGTTGCTCGTTAATTTTGTGGGGTCTTTTTTTTACCCCTTTTATATTCAGGTGCATCTGCGCGTTTTTACACACGCTTGGCACGTAGCGCAGGGCAAAAGATTCGCGATAATTCAAGCCAGTTGTAGAAAATTTTAGTGACTGGGGAGAAATCACAAAAGGAGTCCCACAGGGCTCAATTTTGGATCCTCTCCTACTGTATATAAATACGAATGACAGTCTAGTTAACATTCGGCAAGCAAAATTGGTATTTTTGGAGACATTAGGTGCTAATTCAAATGTTCAAATATGCGTGAATTTCTAAGGGACCAAACTGCTGAGGTCATCGATCTGTAGACTTACACACTACGTAAACTAACTTATGCTAAGAACACACACACACACACACACACACACACACACACACACACACACACACACACACACACCCATGTCCGAGGGAGAGCTCGAACCTCCGGCGGGAGCGGTAGGTACTAGTGTTTAAAAAAATGCTGCTAGAGAGAAAGCAACAGTAGAAATGGTAAATGATATTTTTCGAAGAACTGTGAATTGGTTCTCAGAAAATGGACTCCCCCTAAATTTTGAAACACGCGCTACGTGTAGTCATACCAACAATTCATGTAGCACATGAGCAGGAGTCAGTAAATAGTACAGAATGCTCCAAATTTTTGGGTCTACATATTGATGAAGACTTGACCTGCAAGAAGCATATCACTAAGCTTCTCAAACAATTAAATTAGGCAACTTTTCCTCTTTGTATAGGCCTAATTTCTAATCTTGAAAACAAATGAATCAAGTTCCTGATACATTTTGCGTATTTCCACTCAGTTATGTCGTGTGAAATAATTTTCTGGGTTAACTCATCGCTTAGAAAGTACTGATTTCACAAAAGCGAGCAGTAAGAGTTGTATGTGATGTTCACCCCGTATGTTCTCTTCCAGGAGCTACGCATTTTAGTTGCTTCGTCACAATACGTATATTGGATAATGAAATTCGTCACAAATAATCCATCATATTTTGAGAAGAACAGTGATGTTCACACTTACAACATTAAAGGCAAAAATTACCTTCATTACAAATTATTAAGGCTATCACTAGCTTAGAAAGGAGTTCAGTATGCAGCAACAAAAGTCTTTGATCATTTGCCCAGTAACATACAATGTCTGAGAGGTAGGAAAACCAAGTTTCAATTCAAACTTAAAATCACTATTCCTAGAGAACCCCTTCTATTCCACTTACGAATTTCTACTTAAAAACTCGTTATCAGTAAAAAAAATTAAAAAATCAATACATTATTATTAAGTGGTTTTGCATGTGAGGGACTAAAATAATCATTTGTTCATCAATTTAACACTAATCATGTATACACATCCTGTAAACTAAATCGTTTGACATCATTTCGATAAAAGAATCGTTCAAATGATCTATAGAACATGTAACTAATTAGGTAACTAATTATGGTGTCTCCTTACTATTGCATTCTCGTGTGGGTCACGAGAAGAAAACTGGCGGTAGCCCTGTGTAAGAGGCCGGCCGAAATGGCCGTGCGGTTAAAGGCGCTGCAGTCTGGAACCGCAAGACCGCTACGGTCGCAGGTTCGAATCCTGCCTCGGGCATGGATGTTTGTGATGTCCTTAGGTTAGTTAGGTTTAACTAGTTCTAAGTTCTAGGGGACTAATGACCTTAGCAGTTGAGTCCCATAGTGCTCAGAGCCATTTGAACCATTTGAACCCTGTGTAAGAGCCTGAATTTCTCTAATTTTAGTGGTGTGATCGTTACGCTGTATGTTTGTTGCCAGAAGTATCGTAGTATGTTTCTTAAACCAGTTTCGAGCTTGTCCGCTCCCCCCCCCCCCCCCCTCTTCTTCCTCCACCCCGACATGTACCAGTTTTATGTTTAATCCTCTTCTTCCCGAAGCCTTTTTACTCGTTTACTGAGATCAAAAATACTTTACAGTGTCGTAAGAGGTACACATTTCATAGGAAACCTAGTGAACATCTTACATGTTACCTAGACAGCCTGCCGAAGGATGTGAGCCGACCGCGGTGGCCGGGTGGTTCTAGGCGCTTCAGTCCGGAACCGCGCGACTGCTACGGTCGCAGGTTCGAATCCTGCCTCGGGCATGGATGTGTGTGATGTCGTTAGGTTAGTTAGGTTTAAGTAGTTCTATGTTCTAGGGGACTGATGACCTCAGATGTTAAGTCCCATAGTGCTCAGAGCCATTTTTTTAAGGATGTGACAGTACATAAAACCCTGGGGCACAGATGACGACACTCGGTAGCTAAGTGGTCAGCGTGTCTGACTGTTATGAAGCTGGCCCTGGTTATATTTTCGGTACTGCTAGTGAGTTTTCCTTGGTGGGAGGACTGGAACGGGTACCAGCTGAGAAGCTACTAGAGTGAGACGCAGCGGCTTCAAGGTCTGAGAACCTCTCTACCTGTACTGCCAGGAGAGCGGTTTGCTGATCCCATGCCTCTCCATACACCATCCCAATTACGCCATCGGTAGAGGATGACATGGCCGGCAGACGGAACTTTAAGTCATAGCACACCAAGATAGCCAATGGCGCAAGCGGGGACGCGGAATGAATCCGGTCTGAAGTGGTAAACAAAGTAGCTGTCATACACGAAATGTATTCCCAGTTGCGAATACGAGCAACCATAAGCTGTTAAAGGGAATGACGACAGTGAAAATTTGCGCGGGACCGGGACTCGGAACCTGATTTCTACATCTACATCGATGCTCCGCAATCCATCTTACTGCGCGCGGAGCCGCGCGGGGTAGCCGCCAACTCTTAGGTGTCCTGCACGGTCTTAGGCGTCTTGTCACGGTCCAGGCGGCTCCCCCAGTCGGAGTTTAGAGTCATGCCTGGGGCATGGGTGTGTGTTGTCCTTAGCCCTTAGCCTAAGTTAGTTTAAGTTAGATTAAGTAGTGCGCAAGCTTAGGGACCGATGACCTCAGCAGTTTGGTCCCATATGACCTTGCTACAAATTTCCAAATTTACTGTTCGCAGTGGAATGTACCCCGTACCACTACTAGTCATTTCATGTCCTGTACCACTCGCAAATAGGTCGAGGAAAAGACGTCTGTCTATATGCCTTCATATGAGCCCTAATTTATCGTGTCTCATCTTCGTGGTCTTTACGCGCAATGTTTGTTGGAGGCCACAGAATCGTTCTGTAGTCAGTTTCAAATGCTGGTTCTTTAAATTTTCTCAGTGGTGTTCCTCGAAAAGAATGTCGCCTTTCCTCCAGGCGCTTTACACGAGCGGTTGCCTTCGCCGTTTTTGATGTCATTGCAAGACTCACGGTCAGACAAAAACTGCCATAATGTCGTCGTTCCTGCGTCGCAACGTGTACACACGTAATTCTCGTACAGGAGAGGGTATTTTAATTAAAAGTCGCTGCCGGAGGAACACTGCATCGTTATTCTTAACAACACAGAAACTGCACTATCGCGTTAGCCGACAGTTTTCCATCAGACAATCTTGTTAAAGTGTTGCAGTCTTTTTTTGGGGAGTGGCACGCGCAAAGTAAAAACCATATTATTACTTAGCAACAATACGGAAGGTGTACAACAGTGTAAGAGTCGTGAATGATTTCATGGATACCACAACGGAAAAAGCTTGAACCAATGAAGGTACAGAGGAATAATACTATCATTTGAAGGAGCTGAACGAGGCAATTAAGTAAAGATAAAGAGCTACTCTACAGGTGGAATAGTCTGCTAATTAGAGGCTCAGGCATGTGTGAAGTAATCAAGATAATTAAAAATATTGTAACTTCTAAACGCCTTATGCAATTACAACACACAAAGTATCGTCAGACAACGAGAGACCAGCTCTATGGGGTGATCTTGTCATATTATCTTTAAAGATAAGCTAAGTAAGAGCAAAAAAATTGGTAGAAAGATGTGTTGTTATCGTTAGTTAAGTAATCGAAGCGCAGTTACCAAGAAAAACAGTGACTGTCATCGGACCACGTGATAAACTACAATATTAAGCCTTTGTAGACAGACAGCTTGCTGTAAGTATAACGCGATTAATTAACATGTGCGACAGATGAAAATCACAATAATGTTAGGTCGCCAGTTGTAATGAAAACTGTATTTGCAAGAGGCCAAATGAATTGGAATTTTGTCCCAAGTCTATTGGTGCTCGTAGAAGTCAAATTAGATCTGTATTCAGAAATTTTATGCAATAGGCTACTGTGAGAATAACGGACTTCATAGTGACGATACACTCTTGTCGAGCAAAGAGAATTAAATGGATTTATAACAGTGATTGTTTAGCAGTGAACGCTACACTGTAGACATTGGGGAGCTACCCTGGTCCACGACCTCTCGATAGCCGCACACAAGTCACTGAGACTGGTCGGAGCTGGGTTCAAACCACGCAGTCTCGCTAGATGGCATCTCAGATGTGCTCAGTATGATCGACTCGAGGCATCATGGCGAGGGTACGCAAGCACCGTTAGTCCATTGACTGTAGCAAATATTTATTTTCGCTATTGCAATTTCAGCCTTAAGGCCATTTTAAAATGGTATACAGCAAAAGGCTGTGATTTAGTACATGTCAACCTGTAAAAATCTTCTGACATGAACATACACTCCTGGAAATGGAAAAAAGAACACATTGACACCGGTGTGTCAGACCCCCCATACTTGCTCCGGACACTGCGAGAGGGCTGTACAAGCAATGATCACACGCACGGCACAGCGGACACACCAGGAACCGCGGTGTTAGCTGTCGAATGGCGCTAGCTGCGCAGCATTTGTGCACCGCCGCCGTCAGTGTCAGCCAGTTTGCCGTGGCATACGGAGCTCCATCGCAGTCTTTAACACTGGTAGCATGCCGCGACAGCGTAGACGTGAACCGTATGTGCAGTTGACGGACTTTGAGCGAGGGCGTATAGTGGGCATGCGGGAGGCCGGGTGGACGTACCGCCGAATTGCTCAACACGTGGGGCGTGAGGTCTCCACAGTACATCGATGTTGTCGCCAGTGGTCGGCGGAAGGTGCACGTGCCCGTCGACCTGGGACCGGGCCGCAGCGACGCACGGATGCACGCCAAGACCGTAGGATCCTACGCAGTGCCGTAGGGGACCGCACCGCCACTTCCCAGCAAATTAGGGACACTGTTGCTCCTGGGGTATCGGCGAGGACCATTCGCAATCGTCTCCATGAAGCTGGGCTACGGTCCCGCACACCGTTAGGCCGTCTTCCGCTCACGCCCCAACATCGTGCAGCCCGCCTCCAGAGGTGTCGCGACAGGCGTGAATGGAGGGACGAATGGAGACGTGTCGTCTTCAGCGATGAGAGTCGCTTCTGCGTTGGTGCCAATGATGGTCGTATGCGTGTTTGGCGCCGTGCAGGTGAGCCTCACAATCAGGACTGCATACGACCGAGGCACACAGGGCCAACACCCGGCATCATGGTGTGGGGAGCGATCTCCTACACTGGCCGTACACCACTGGTGATCGTCGAGGGGACACTGAATAGTGCACAGTACATCCAAACCGTCATCGGACCCATCGTTCTACCATTCCTAGACCGGCAAGGGAACTTGCTGTTCCAACAGGACAATGCACGTCCGCATGTATCCCGTGCCACCCAACGTGCTCTAGAAGGTGTAAGTCAACTACCCTGGCCAGCAAGATCTCCGGATCTGTCCCCCATTGAGCATGTTTGGGACTGGATGAAGCGTCGTCTCACGCGGTCTGCACGTCCAGCACGAACGCTGGTCCAACTGAGGCGCCAGGTGGAAATGGCATGGCAAGCCGTTCCACAGGACTACATCCAGCATCTCTACGATCGTCTCCATGGGAGAATAGCAGCCTGCATTGCTGCGAAAGGTGGATATACACTGTACTAGTGCCGACATTGTGCATGCTCTGTTGCCTGTGTCTATGTGCGTGTGGTTCTGTCAGTGTGATCATGTGATGTATCTGACCCCAGGAATGTGTCAATAAAGTTTCCCCTTCCTGGGACAATGAATTCACGGTGTTCTTATTTCAATTTCCAGGAGTGTATGTTATCGTCGTGTATGAGCCATTTCACAATGTTACCATCTATAACAGAAATCTTCAGAAACCAATCTTCTTGTAAACTGTTTAGATAATAACTGAGGCAGTAAACAGTGTCTACAGTGAATGACAACTATGATGTCTTTTAAAAACCTTCTGACACAGTTAACGGGCGAATAAATGGTGCAAACCCTTGCTGAAGGTGCAGGTCGTCGTCGAGTTTCTGTAAGACGACAAAAGATGCACACAATCGAACGGAAGTTTCCTTTATCGTTCAACGAGGGTAGACGTAATTTGGACCCCATCTGACCTCACTTAAACATTCTCTGCACGAAAATACGTCCACTACGCGACAGAAATGTGCAAGTGGTTTTCATATCCAGCCATCCGCGTCTACCAACGCGTGCCGCGTCGCTTTAGTCCAGGCGGCCTTTTCTCGCACTTCAAGCTTGCAAAGACGGCATTCGTGGCCTATGGCAGCCTCTGTGCGGGGACCAGTGGTGTGCGTGTTGAGCGGTCGTTTCTGTATCCCACAGCGATATGCTCCTGGATGGTATAGCTGTTATTGCTCTCCGACATGGAACTGGTAAGTGACTTCCTCTACTGTGAATCGTCTATCCGATGTTACAATCCGCAATACTCGACAGCGAATTCTGTCATCAAACGTTGCTGCAAACGGCAGGTACCTTTGGCTGCGTAAACTTTTCCTCAGTCGCGGTACTCATGTTCGCAACTGATATGGTGGAATAGGACCTGCGCGATCCCGGAGATGCAGTGTTTCATATCCCAAGCACCCACGATATGGCGGCAATCAAATGAGATGATATCGGATTTCTCGCCCATCTTACATTGACTCGCACATCTTGCCGATGACTAGTGCAAGGTCGTGACGACATCCCAATCATGTCACATGTCGGCGTGGTGACAGATGCGTCCTCATGGGCACATATACTGTGTAATTTTCTCAGAAACTGCGGTAACATTCCTATCATCTATTAGGGTATACTAACATATGAGCATCGATCAGACGATAACGTCAATTGCAGGCTTATATCGGAGTGACAACAGGAGTGTCTTCTAACGAAATATCTAACATCTCCGAGTGAAAACGCAAGGGAGCCACCTATGATCAGAAGTTATTATTACAATGTCTGTTCCTTCAGACATGCAACAGACATTGCAATAATAAGTATTACAGCTTAGACGGGCAAAACGACGATACTACTAAAGTGGAACACGTTTGTCTCATTAGCCTTGTTGCGGGAATCTAGGTAAGTTGCGAGCAGTGGGGTGGGGAGTGGGGAGTGGGGGAAAGGGGGGGGGGGTTAGACACTGTAGAAAATATGGAGGTCTGGATCTGTTCTGGCAGCGTGCGCGGATAAATGGTTCAGGCGAGCGACGTCGATAAGTGGGAAATCCGGGCTCGATCCCGGTATGGCAGAAATTTTCATGTGTCAGTAACAGGCGCGATTTCCATGCCCAATACAGCTAATTTAAAAAATATTTGCAGTTGCGACAAAATTTCATAATGTGATTACTAGTGTATCAGAAGTATAAGAAGCTGTAGGTAATACAAAACGTAATCTGGCGATATTATGCATATAGAGCAATGGAGAGCAATGGAATAACTTCATGAACCGAGACTTGTGTAGTCAACATGGGCCTTAATCCAGTCTTAGCGGCCAGCAGCGACCGCTGCATACATTCGTGGTTTAGTATTGCTTTCAGCTTAATGATGTTAACATGCACTTCTTTACATCCGATGTATACGAAGGCTGGTCATAAAGTTTTAATTATCACCTCGAAAAGATCAAGCTGCTGCCACGAACCTTGTTGATGCTTGTTAGTCTTTCTCTACTTGTTCATCCTCCAATGCGACACATTTTCCCAATAATGGATGATTTGGCAGAGACCTTGGTTGTAGAAGTGAGCATTTTGATTATTCGGGAAACATTAAACATCGAAAATAAATCTCTTCGTTGATTTGGCAATGCCTTCCGCAGAGCAGTTTCTTCGTCCGAGGGATGAGAAAGACGCCACTGGGTTTCGCATCAGCAGACGACGGTGGATGAGGCAAAATCTAATAATCCGATGATGCAACAAAACATCATTCGCTAAGTCACAACGCGGACGAAAATGTGTGTTGAGTGATCGTGACAGACAGCCATTGAAGAGAATTTTGACGAAAAGTAAGTAGACGACAGGTGCAAAAAGTCGCTGCAGAACAGAATGTCAAACTTGCGAACACAGTCAGAACCAAAATCAACACGAAGGAGACTCCATAAGCGGGAAATTGCAGGGCGAGCTAGAATTCCAATACCACTCCTGAGTTACGCAAATACCCGTAACAGGAAGACGTGATGCCGAAGCAATCAAACCTGGGGTATGGAGCAATGGAAGAAAGTCGTTTGGACGAATGACTTGTTTGACACTGTTTCCACCTTCTGGCCGACTTTATGCCCCAAGAATTAAACAGGTGAGGGTTCCGTGGTGGTTTGGTTAGCCATATCGTCGTCTTCCAGGGACCCGATGGTTCCTCTGAAAGGTCGCATTACTGCCAGGGATGATGAGACCATTTTAACTGACCCTCACCCCATGGTACAACGTTAGTTCTCCAATGGTGGTGATGTGTTCCAAGATGACAAAAAAATCAAATGTGTGAAATCTTCTGGTAGTTAACTGCTAAGGTCATCAGTCCCTAAGGTTACACACTACTTAACCTAAATTATCCTAAGGACAAACACACACACCCATGGGCGAGGGAGGACTCGAACCTCCGCCGGGACCAGCCGCACAGTCCATGACTGCAGCGCCCCAGACAAGATGACAGGGCCACTGTTCACGCAGCTCTCATCATCCAAGACTGGTTTTGTGAACGCGAGGATGAATTGTCCCATCTTCCCTGGCCACAACAGTCACAAGATCCCAGTACCGTCGGGCTCTTATGGTGTACTTATGAGAGAAGGTTGCTTTATTGCTAGCTACCTCCATCATCTTTACCTGAACTTGCCACTTATTTGAATGAAGAAAGGTATAAGATTGCCTTGAAAATCGTACTGGACGTGTATTTATTCTTTCTGAGCCAACTTGAAGCTGTTTTGAAAGCCAACGTTTCCCTATACCCTATTTGGCATAGCAGTGTGTTGTGTTTTTGATGATTCCATACTTTTGTCCACCCTTTGTAATGGTTTATGCGCCATAATGTATTAACTGTTTGGCAGTCGTTGTCATGAAATTACCTTATTTACAATTTATGGATGCCCATCCTATTCCAAGAAGGACATCAGCTGACGATATATATTAGAAAAAGTACCACCACAGCTGTACCTTGAGAATGTCTTTATTGTCTCACACGACTAGTTTCGGCGGCACATTACCGCCATCCTCAGGCCCCACAACTGCGAAAAGAGCATTAAAATTCCTTGCCGCATTTATTGCGGAGTCCTTGTTACTAGCTCACGTGGATTAGCTTTCCTCAGGAATATCTACTCGACACTGTGTTGTCTGCAATGCAATCACATGCCGCAGGAGGACATCTGTGGAGGACATAGTCAAGGCAAGGGGGTTGTAACTTCTATACAGTGGGTTAATTGATATAGTCCACTTGCAGCAGTGGTCTGGATCCTCAGCAACAGACAGGTTGCAGTGTTCCTAGTCACGCTGAATAACAATTAAATGCAGTGCACGATTCCCTTCTGTGTTTTACCACAGATGTCACATAACAGTCTCTAGTTGTACACACTTAGTGGGATGTGTAAGGGGCCTAGTTGTGTCTTGCCACGTCAGAGCAAAACCCTCACTTGTGAGAGTTCACAAAGTGAAATATTCTAGTAGACAACAGACAATAATGAAATAAGTAATGATAGGTGCATTTTGAATGAGAACGAAGAAACAGAGGCATCTCAGTGGTGAAGCGAATCGATTCCCAAATTCATTCTGTAAAAATCGTTAAATTCACGAATCAAATAAGTAGAATATTAATTTCAAAGTCTGATACTGCTATTCAAGATCCATAAAAGAAGCAAAACCATTCTTAGTAATTAAGAAATTACAAATTTCTTAATGCTGAAGGCAAAAGTTTTCTTTGTTAAATTGAGTATAAATAAATCCATTTAATATTACATAAAAGAAATTATAGGCCTATCAGAGTTATGAAATTTCTTGGACACTACTCCTACGTACATACCCGAGACCACCATGCAGGGTACCATGTACCACTATTAGACGTTTCCCTTCCTTTTCCACTTGCAAATGGAGCAAGGGAAAATAACTGTACATATACATCCGTACAAGCATCGCGTTGTAGCTTGCTGTCCAGGTTTCGAGAGGGTGCGTTTCTGGATGAGGTATCGAATATATTGCTTCCTCCTAATTATATCTCCCGAGGCGATCACGAATGTAAAATTAGAGAGATTCGAGCGCGCACGGAGGCTTTCCGGCAGTCGTTCTTCCCGCGAACCATACGCGGCTGGAACAGGAAAGGAGGTAATGACATTGGCACGTAAAGTGCCCTCCGCCACACACTGTTGGGTGGCTTCCTGAGTATAAATGTAGATGTAGAGGTAGATTTCTCTTATCTAGTCTCCGTGGTCCTTACGGGAAACGTACGTTGGCGGAAGTGGAATCGTTCTGCCTGCAGCTTCCAATACCGGTCCTCTAACTTTCCCCAATACCTTTTCGTGAAAATAACGTTGTCTTCCCTCCAGTCATTCCCATTTGAGTTCATGAAGCATCTCCATAATACTCGATTGTTGATCTAAACTACCGGTGACAAATCTAGCAGCTCGCCTCTGAATTGCTTCAATGTCTTCTCAAAAATGGGTCAAACAAGTGTTCTGTACGTGGTCACGTTTTCAGAGTCGATCATTCGTCTTCCCTACTATCACCCTTACACGCTCGTTCCGTTTCATATCGCTTTGTAACGTTACGCCTAGATATTAATCGATAAACCTGTGTCAAGCAGCACACCATTAATACTCTATTCGAACATGACAGGTTTGTTTTTCCTAAATTTTCTACATTTAGAGCAAGCTGAATTCATCACACCAAATAGAAATTTTGTCTAAAGGATCTCCACTACACACGAAGGTAACAGAAAGTGTCCATTATAAAGGTGGGTGATTAATCCGCCGATTCAAGGTAGCTAATATTTGATCTTCAGTTTCAAAATATCATTAACGCTGACATTATATGTCCTTCAACCATTTTATAAAGTCTTAAAACTAAAATCAATAGTTTGTCATTACATGAGCTCTTTTCTTTGACAAAGTGCCGTACTTTTATTTTATCACATTTTTTTAGAATCACATTGATGTTCTTTCACTTACTTAATCATTCAACAAGAACATTTTGAGAGATGTGGAGACGAATAATTCTTTTAATTGGTGCAAAGTGACTGGCGCTTTACCTGTCAACGATGTCTGGATGCAACCTGCCATTTGTAGCGTGATATTGTATAGTGAGACTCTAAATTTCATCACGTTGAAACTGAAGTGGAATTCTTTCTCTCTCTCTCCTCTCGTCTCCATCGTAATTATATAGAACAGCCACATATACACTGACGGGAAAAATGGCAACACCAAAGGTAATTAATGCAGTATAATGAAATTTCAGGAATACGTATGTCTAGGTGACATAATTATTTACGTCACTAACATTGTAAAATCACTTAATGTAAGTGCGAGGTACGTCATTGTTAATGTGAATCCCTTGTATATTAATAACGGGTGGAACGGCCAGAATATTAAATGAAAGCATGCAGAGATTCATGAACTGTGTTGTACAGATGCCGTATGTCAGTTTGTATGATGAAGTTCCACGCATGTTGCACTTGGTTGCTCAGTACACGCACGGTTAAAGCCGTTTGCGGATGACGTTGGAGTTGCCCGGTGACGTCCCGTTTGTGCTCGATTGGAGACAGATATGGTGATCGAGTAGGTCAAGGTAACGTGTCGACTCTCTATAGAGCGTACTGAGTTACAACAGCGGTATGTGGACGAGCGTTATCCTGATGGAAAACACCCCCCGAAATGCTGTTCCTGAATGGCAGAACAACTGGTCGAATCACCAGATTGACGTACAAATTTGCAGTCGGGGTGCGTGGGATAACCACGAAAGTGCTCCTGCTATCATATGAAATCGCAACCTAGACGATAACTTCAGGTGTCGGTCCAGTGTGCCTAGCTCGCAGACAGTTTGGTTGCAGGCCCTCAACTGGCCGCCTTCTAACCAACATACAGCCATCACTGACACCGAGGCAGAAGTGGCTTCCATCAGAAAACACAACATACCTCCATCGTGCCCTCCAATGAGCTCTAGCTTGACACCGCTGAAGTCACAAATAGCTATCGTTTGGGATCAGTGCAATGTACGCCACAGGGCGCCTGGCTAGGTGCTGTCCTTGAAGTTAACCGATTTGTGACAATTCGTTGTGTCAATGAGTTGCCAACTGCTGCTGAAAGTGCTGCTGCACCAGAGCTATACGTCAAACATGATGGTCTTCCCTTTCAGTAGTGCCACGTGGCCGTCTGCTGCCCTGTCTTCTTGTGACCGTACATTCTCGTGACCACCGCTGCCAGCGATCATGTACAGTGGCTGCCTTCCTGCCAACTCATTCTGCAATATCGCAGGAGGAATATGTAGCTTCTCAAAGCCCTATCATATGAGTGAGAGGTTGATAATGGGGTCTTTGTTGCCTTAAAGGCATTTTGACTAATATCAACTAACCATGTCCGATCTCAAAGGTAACCAACGCTCACGATCGTTGCAGCGTGTATTTAAAGTAAACCTGATTTGCATCCTCATAGTGACGCTACTTGCGCCTCTCTTATGCGAGGGGCTTGAAATTTGAATAGACATCATCTTTCAGACGTAGAAACACGCCCACCAACTTTCATTTGTGTCGCACAGCTCCTTCTTTGTGTTGAGATTGTTTTCCGCCAATGTATTGACATGAAACAGAAGAACACTATAAATTAGTAACACAGTGTAAGTTACATAATACCTGAAGAAAACAAAAAATCGTTACAAAATGTCAGTTCTTAATCAGTGTGTTATTTTACCATCATTCACATAATGATTCTTTAGTGAACGTTAACATTGTCTTTCAACTGTTCCCTGTCTTATGTAGAAGAAATGTTGTTGTTGTTGTTGTCAGTCCTGAGACTGGTTTGATGCAGCTCTCCATGCTACTCTATCATAATACAGTAAAGCTGCATGCCCTCGGGAAAAATTACGGCTGTAGTTTCCCCTTGCTTTCAGCCGTTCGCAGTACCAGCACAGCAAGGCCGTTTTGGTTAGTGTTACAAGGCCAGATCAGTCAAGGAAGGAAGGAAGGAAGGAAGGAAAATTAGAGTTTAACGACTCGTCGGCAGTGTGATCATTACAGACGTGCTAGATGTAGGTCGTTTGTCACATAACTAAACTTCCGCAGCCTTATGTGAATTAATCGAATTGTACGCAACGGGTTAATTTATTTAATAAAATGATCCAAATGAGACATGAGACTTTGGTTAATTATCTAGGGATATCTTTGATCAGTGTCAAGGGGTCACTAATTACCAAGCGAAAAAGAATACAATCATACACTACTGGCCATTAAAACTGCTACGCCACGAAGATGACGTGCTACAGACGCGAAATTTAACCGACAGGAAGAAGACGCTGTGATATGCAAATGATTAGCTTTTCAGAGCATTCACACAAGGTTGGCGCCGGTGGCGACACCTACAACGTGCTGACATGAGGAAACTTCCCAACCTATTTCTCATACACAAACAGCAGTTGACCGGCGTTGTTTCTCTGCCTCGTGATGACTGGATGTTGTGTGATGTCCTTAGGTTAGTTAGGTTTAAGTAGTTCTAAGTTCTAGGGGACTTATGACCATAGATGTTAAGTCCCATAGTGCTCAGAGCCATTTTTTGACCGGCGTTGCCTGGTGAAACGTTGTTGTGATGCCTCGTGTAAAGAGGAGAAATGCGTACCATCACGTTTCCGACTTTGTTAATGGTCGGATTGTAGCGTATCGCGAATGCGATTTATCGTATCGCGACATTGCTGCTCGCGTTGGTCGAGATCTAATGACTGTTTGCAGAATATGGAATCGGTGGGTTCAGGAGGGTAATATGGAACGCCGTGCTGATCCCAACGGCCTCGTATCACTAGCAGGCGAGATGACAGGCATCTTATCCGCATGGCTGTAATGGATCGTGCAGCCACGTCTCGATCCCTGAGTCAACAGATGGGGACGTTTGCAAGACAACAACCATCTGCACGAACAGTTCGACGACGTTTGCAGCAGCATGGACTAGCAGCTCGGACACCATGGCTGCGGTTACCCTTGACGCTGCATCACAGACAGGAGCGCCTGCGAAGGTGTACTCAACGACGAACCTGGGTGCACGAATGGCAAAACGTCATTTTTTCGGATGAATTCAGGTTCTGTTTACAGCATCATGATGGTCGCATCCGTGTTTGGCGACATCGCGGTGAACGCACATTGGAAGCGTGTGTTCGTCATCGCCATACTGGCGTATCACTTGGCGTGATGGTAAGGGGTGCCATTGGTTACACGTCTCGGTCACCTCTTGTTCACATTGACGGCACTTGGAACAGTGGACGTTACATTTCAGATGTGTTACGACCCGTGGCTCTACCCTTCATTCGATCCCTGCGAAACCCTACATTTCAGCAGGATAATGCACGACCACATGTTGCAGGTCCTGTACTGGCCTTTCTGGATACAGAAAATGTTCCACTGCTGCCCTGGCCAGCACATTCTCCAGGACTCTGACCAATTATAAACGTCTGGTCAATGGTGGCCGAGCAACTGGCTCGTCGCAATACGCCAGTCACTACTCTTGATTAACTGTGGTATCGTGTTGAAGCTGCATGGACAGCTGTACCTGTACACGCCATCCAAGCTCTGTTTGACTCAATGCCCAGGCGTATCAAGGCCATTATTACGGCCAGAGGTGGTTGTTCTGGGTACTGATTTCTCATGATCTATGCACCGAAACTGCGTGAAAATGTAATCACATGTCAGTTCTAGTATAATATATTTGTCCAATGAATACCCGTTTATCATCTGCATATCTTCTTGGTGTAGCAATTTTAATGGCTAGTAGTGTAATTACCTAGTGAAACAGGATACAGTCGTATTAATGTATTACAAATGGTGGTTAGAACATATAGACATGAATTTAATCATCCGCTCTGACCGAAGATCAGAAAACGCAAGTAAAGGGATGAAATGATTATTGAACATTAGTAATACTAAAGTCTTGCAAATACCGGGCTGAAAGGAGCTGTATGAGTGTATCATCGTATAAACCATTTGTACGATTATGATCTCGCAATTTGTGTCCAGAGACTACGTGACTGCTTGGTTGTTTGGTTGGTTGATTTGGAGGAGGGGACGAAACAGCGAGGTCATCGGTCTCATTGGGTGAGGGATGGTTGGGGAAGGAAATTGGCCGTGCCCTTTCAAAGGAACCATCCCAGCATTTGCCTGAAGCTATTTAGGGAAATCACGGAAAACCTAAATCAGGATGGTCTGACACGGGTTTCAACCGTCCTCCTCCCGAATGCGAGTCCAGTGTGGTAATCACTACGCCACCTCGCTGTGCGTGACTGCGCCGAATGGTTGATTATCTAGTGCATGCATACTGCTTCAAGAAATATGCTGAATGTGCCCTCAAATTCTTCACGAAATAACAAAACTGAAACTATTGCACAGTTCTGTCATCGCGCTTACTAGTTAGCCCAGTCGACGAAGACCAAAAAAGGTCGATTATGAGAGAAAGTCGTATAGTCGCAAATTTTTGCACAGTGCAAGGAGGGAGTGTCCTGAATAACATTCTAAAAATCCTGACCGGTTAGATGTGAGTGTTGGGGTCGGGTGATGGTTCGTTTAAAAATCTTATTTACGTTTTTCGCGAAGAACTCGAAAGTCGCGGCTCCTCACAAAAATCATTCCCGATACAAAATTGAACTGCATTAAATTTTATACAAAATAGTGTAATGGTTTCCGCCTTTTAAGGGACAGGAAGATCGAAAATTGGTAAAAATATTTTTTTAATGGTATAAATTTAAAGTTTGTCTTTAAATGCGTTGGGTTGAAAACAAATATTAAATTTGTTTAACACGTCTAAATACAATAGAGTCCTACTAATGGATAACTGTGTCCTGCAGGTGTAACGGGGCGAAGGCGGGATGTGTGGTGTGGAAAGGCGAGGGGAGACGTGACGCCGGATTGTTTTCGTGCACTTCCCTCCTTCATAGGTCTGCAAACTGAACATGGAGCAGGTGATTCCCTCCTACATTACAAGAAGCAACTGGAAGGTGTTTCACGAAGTTACACTGACATCCACAGCGCGCCTTGTGAATCACTGTGTGTGCAGACGTACCCGGGCGTGTGTTTATTTCCCACAAAAAGCGTTGACTCTACATGGAATACAAATGTGAATTACTAATAATACTAACGCTAGTAATGCATATGGACAGAGTCTACGTAAATCTCTGAACACTGTTCTGCACTGCTAAAGGGAAATTATTTCTTAGTCATCCTGTAGGGCAGCTACAGTGTTCTTGCGGGTAAGGCCACTTCCTTCGCCACGAGCGCTGCTCGATTTTCAGTTTACAGAAAAACCGTACCTCCCCAGCATTTCCTGTCCTTTTCTCTTATACGAAAAGACAAAATAACTTCACTTAGCACGTGTTTATACAGTGGCGTAATTTTCAGTTTATTACGTATTTATTTGCAGTTGTTAAGTGAGCTATTACCTAAAAATCTCAACATTGGAGCTGTCAACTATCTAGCGCACTGAAGAGCCTGTACCGAGTGTAGCTTGTTGTCAATACATATTCGACAATGTCAATGTCATTGTCTCCATTACCACTATCTGGAAGGCTTTCAACAGCACGAGGGGTATCGAATACATCACTGCCTCCCCCCCCCCCTGCTCCCTGCCCCTTAGCTCTCACAACGTCTGAAGAGAGCAATAAACTTAAATTACTTCCCTCTACAATAGACGAAGGTCACCAGGGTGCTTTACACTGCTTGATAAATGCTAAGGAACATCTGACACGTGTTAAGGAACAACTGCCAATTGCTATCGTACAAACAACAATTGCTACAGAAGTCCCAGCTAATGATAGTAAAATGAAATGCAGAAGATGAGACGTGTTAACTGCAGCGAAGCCTATACACAAACGTTCTGTATGCATTTGAAAGTTCATGCAGTATGGTGTTTGACCTACGACATGTCTGCGAGACATTATTTGAGAGCTTATAATCATTGAAAGGTGGCTAGTTCTTTAGGCTTTCCTCTCTTTCACCTAACTGATCTCAGTTATGGACTGCATGCAGAAGAGGGCACTGAAGTTACATTAAGGACACACAACGACCAATTCAATGAACAGCATAGGGTTGAAATTGATTAGGCCTGGGGTTGGTTGTAGACATGCACTTAGCGGGACACGAGGCAGTTCAGTGCAGAGCGTGGTGCCAAATATTTTACGGCTCCGTCGACAGATCGCGCCTGCACAGGACACTAGTAATTGATCCCTGCAGAGGACACAGTGCGCTTCAGCTTTCACCGGGTAGCTGTGAGAATGTTTTCCGTGAGCCTTCTGGAGAACGTTACGGTCGCCATAATGGGTCGGCACCACTACACTTCCGCTGCTAAGGAACAACCGACACTTTCTAAGGAACAACAAAAAATCTTGAGGTTTTCGAGGGACGTGCTGGTTCCCACGCCACTGTTCTCATGGAAGGTGAGAAACGGTCTTGCTTGACGAGATGACTGCGGCGGTGAGGTATGTACCAGAGGGCGCAAGTTCAGTGTCGCAATAGAGAGAGGAGTGGCCAAAAATGGCTTGCCCGTCTGTTGGAGGTAGTCAGTACTGGCATTAAAAAATACCCTATTGGCAAAAAGCAGTGGATACACCGGTTCCCGTCACATCACCGAAGTTAAGCGCTGTCGGGCGTGGCCCGCACTTGGATGGGTGCATCCACGCCGTCATGCGCTGTTGCCATTTTTCAGGGTGCACTCAGCCTCGTGATGCCAATTGAGGAGCTACTCGGCCGAATAGTAGCGGCTCCGATCAACTAAAACCATCATAACGACCGGGAGAGCGGTGTGCTGACCACATGCCCCTCCTACCCGCCTTCTTAGCTGAGGATGACACAGCGGTCGAATGGTCCCGATGGGCCACTTTTGGCCTGAAGACGGAGTGCTATTGGCGAAAAACACCGTTCATGGTCCACATTGGTGGATTGCGCTTTCTGAAGCAGCTCCACGTGGAGCATATGGTTTTGAAAGGCACTTAAGACTGGAGAGCTGAGATTGGCTTCCTGGACTTTGTGAGGAGATGATGTGGGGTCGCTATTAGACTGCTGGAGAAGAATTGTGACAAGTAGCGTTGTGTGACAGCCAAAAGGCCTACCATGCACTTGAGGTTAGGTGCAAGGCAGCTCTGGTCGATTTTAGGTTTGCTGCTGCGAGTGAAATCTGAACGAATTTTTTGACCGAAAGCCTTGAATTCCGGAGTACAGTATTGCAAATTCGTGTCTGGTTTGGAGATGCAGCTCCAGGTCCTGCATCGAGCAGCAGAGGCTGTCGCTTGCAGACTCCCGATGGTGCATGGTAAGCGTTTGTACTACTCCGTGTTGACAGAAGTATTGGAGGTGAATTGCTTACTGCGTACAGCATTCGTACCTGCAAACAAAAAAATGTTCCAATGTGCGTGAAATCTTATGGGACTTAACTGCTAAGGTCATCAGTCCCTAAGCTTACACACTACTTAACCTAAATTATCCTAAGGACAAACACACACACCCATGCCCGAGGAAGGACTCGAACCTCATCAGGGACCAGCCGCACAGTCCATGACTGAAGCGCCTAAGACCGCTCGGGTAATCCCGCGCGGCCCCTGCAAACAGCAGCAGCCACAGCTCGACATATATATGGCACGTTAGGATGTAGTTTGCCATTTACAATCTCTGTTCAAAATGGTTCAAATGGCTCTAAGCACTATGGGACTTAACATCTGAGGTCATCAGTCCCCTAGACTTAGAAATACTTAAACCTAACTTACCTAAGAACTTCACACACGTCCACGCCCGAGGCAGGATTCGAACCTACGACCGTAGTAGCAGCGTGGTTCCGGACTGAAGCGCCTAGAACCGTTCGGCCACAGTGGTCGGCCAATCCCTGTCAATCCACAGAATTACACTGAGTTGACAAAACTCATGGGACACCTCCTAATGTAGTGTTGGTCATACTCTTGCCTCGTGTATGGACTCAAGTCGTTGAAAGTCCCCGGCAGAAATATGGAACCATGCTGCCTCTATAGTCGCTCATAACTGCGCAAGTGTTGCCAGTGCTGGATTTTGTGCGTGAACTAACCTATCGATTACGTCGAAATGTTCGATGGGATTCATGCCAGGCGATCTGGGGTGGTCAAGTTATTCACTCGAATGGTCCAGAATATTCTTCAAAGCAATCGTGAACAATTGTGGCCCAGTGAGATGGTGCATTATCATCCATAAAAATACCATTATTGTTTGGGAACATGAAGTCCATGAGTGGTTGCAGATGGTCTCCAAGCAGCCGAAAATAAGAATTTTCAGTTGATGATCGGTTTACTTGGACCAGAGGAACAAGTCCATTCCATATAAACACAGCCCATACCATTATAGAGCTATCACCAGCTTGCACATAGCCTTGTTGATAGCTTGGGCCATGGCTTAGCTCTTACCAACTTCAACCGGGACTCATCTGACCAGGCTACAGTTTTCCAGTCCTCTAGGGTCCAACCGATATGGTCACGAGCCCAAGAGAGGCGCTACGGACGATATCGTGCTGTCAGCAAAAGCACTAGCGTCAGTCGTCTGCTACCATAGACCATTAACGCCAAATTTCGCCGCACTGCCCTAACGGATATGTTCTTCGTGCATCCCATACTGATTTCTGCGGTTATTTCACGCAGTGTTGCTTGTCTGTTAACACTTACAACAACACTACGCAAAGACACTGCTCTCGGTTGTTAAGTGAAGGCCGTCGGCCACTGCGTTATCCGTGGTGAGAGGTAATGCCTGAAATTTGGTACTCTTGGCACACTCTTGGCACTGTGGATCTGGGAATGCTGAATTCACTAACGATTTCCGAAACAGAATGTCCCATACGTCTAGCTCCAACTACCATTTTGCGTTCCAAGTCTGTTAATCATCGTCATGTGACCATTATCACGTCGGACACCGTTTCACATGAATCCTCTGAACGCAAACGACAGCTACACCAATATACTGCCCTTTTATACCTTGTGTATGTGATATTACTGCCATCTGTATATGTGCATATCGCAGTCCCATGACTTTTGTCACCTCAGTGCGTAATACCCACACACATAGTGTGCAGTGAGACAGTCATACATTCTCACACAAAACTACGACAGACGGCTTATCCAACTATTCGGCATAAACACATCAACTGTTTATAAATAAATACATAACCACACACACTCAATTGCTCCAACAAACAGAGTGAATGCCGGTCCCGTGCCCACACATGAACCGTTTGTTGTCATGAGAGGAAAGCCTGACTTTCAGTTGCACTGCAGTATGTAACTCACGGCCTCTCGAACGGAACAATACCTGGCGCAATTTCAGTATGTACCTGATGGATTCTCTACCGGAAGAATGCCTGGCGCACAATATGTGGAACTGCGCCAACAACCTCAATAAGGCACCTCTTATAATCATCGATCATCAGAGCTTTTGATGTCACATGATGCACACCGTTTAGCCCGCCTCTGGTTGGCTCCTGCATTTATTCGATATGTGCACATCTGAGATCTGAACCCTACAAGCTCCACAATCTGTGAAACATTCGCCTCTTCTTTCAGCAGCCCAATAACTTCTTTGGTTTGAGGTGTTATTCCAAAAGGATTATCGGCCTATACCCAGAGGTGTTGAATTTTTCGTGAGTGTCCATAATCACTTCATATGAATTGCACTAGATGAAGCTATATGTACCCATATAAAGCAACCTGGGATCGGCGAAGACAGGCTTCGCAAACTCACAGCGAAAGTGGTACATGTGAAGTTTGGAAAGGTCCAGAACGCACATGCCAATATAGATAGGTTTCGTGAAGAGCACCTCTTCCAGCGACTAGTCCTTTATTGAAGTTGGTGAGTCATTGAAATTTGGTCTGGTGACGTAGCCTCTTGCGCCAGGACGGGCATCCCAGCGAGTATGACACTCTTGACAAAAATTGTGAATTAATCTGCGATCGAATAATCCTATGTCATCACATCAATTCTCCCCCAAATTTCAACGATGCTCTTCTGCTCACCAGCACCACTGCCATCTTTTGGGGGGGGGGGGGGGGGTGCATGAGCTCACAGTATCGAACTGCATTACACTTGATTACAGGACAATACAGGTTGATGCGTCCCCCATGAACCATGGACCTTGCCGTTGGTGGGGAGGCTTGCGTGCCTCAGCGATACAGATAGCCGTACCGTAGGTGCAACCACAACGGAGGGGTATCTGTTGAGAGGCCAGACAAACGTGTGGTTCCTGAAGAGGGGCAGCAGCCTTTTCAGTAGTTGCAAGGGCAACAGTCTGGATGATTGACTGATCTGGCCTTGTAACAATAACCAAAACGGCCTTGCTGTGCTGGTACTGCGAACGGCTGAAAGCAAGGGGAAACTACAGCCGTGATTTTTCCCGAGGGCATGCAGCTTTACTGTATGATTACATGATGATGGCGTCCTCTTGGGTAAAATATTCCGGAGGTAAAATAGTCCCCCATTCGGATCTCCGGGCGGGGACTACTCAAGAGGATGTCGTTATCAGGAGAAAGAAAACTGGCGTTCTACGGATCGGAGCGTGGAATGTCAGATCCCTTAATCGGGCAGGTAGGTTAGAAAATTTAAAAAGGGAAATGGATAGGTTGAAGTTAGATATAGTGGGAATTAGTGAAGTTCGGTGGCAGGAGGAACAAGACTTCTGGTCAGGTGACTACAGGGTTATAAACACAAAATCAAATAGGGGTAATGCAGGAGTAGGTTTAATAATGAATAGGAAAATAGGAATGCGGGTAAGCTACTACAAACAGCATAGTGAACGCATTATTGTGGCCAAGATAGATACGAAGCCCACACCTACTACAGTAGTACAAGTTTATATGCCAACTAGCTCTGCAGATGACGAAGAAATTGAAGAAATGTATGATGAAATAAAAGAAATTATTCAGATTGTGAAGGGAGACGAAAATTTAATAGTCATGGGTGACTGGAATTCGAGTGTAGGAAAAGGGAGAGAAGGAAACATAGTAGGTGAATATGGATTGGGGGACAGAAATGAAAGAGGAAGCCGCCTGGTAGAGTTTTGCACAGAGCACAACATAATCATAACTAACACTTGGTTTAAGAATCATAAAAGAAGGTTGTATACATGGAAGAACCCTGGAGATACTAAAAGGTATCAGATAGATTATATAATGGTAAGACAGAGATTTAGGAACCAGGTTTTAAATTGTAAGACATTTCCAGGGGCAGATGTGGACTCTGACCACAATATATTGGTTATGACCTGTAGATTAAAACTGAAGAAACTGCAAAAAGGTGGGAATTTAAGGAGATGGGACCTGGATAAACTAAAAGAACCAGAGGTTGTACAGAGATTCAGGGAGAGCATAAGGGAGCAATTGACAGGAATGGGGGAAATAAATACAGTAGAAGAAGAATGGGTAGCTTTGAGGGATGAAGTAGTGAAGGCAGCAGAGGATCAAGTAGGTAAAAAGACGAGGGCTAGTAGAAATCCATGGGTAACAGAAGAAATATTGAATTTAATTGATGAAAGGAGAAAATATAAAAATGCAGTAAGTGAAACAGGCAAAAAGGAATACAAACGTCTCAAAAATGAGATCGACAGGAAGTGCAAAATGGCTAAGCAGGGATGGCTAGAGGACAAATGTAAGGATGTAGAGGCCTATCTCACTAGGGGTAAGATAGATACCGCCTACAGGAAAATTAAAGAGACCTTTGGAGATAAGAGAACGACTTGTATGAATATCAAGAGCTCAGATGGAAACCCAGTTCTAAGCAAAGAAGGGAAAGCAGAAAGGTGGAAGGAGTATATAGAGGGTCTATACAAGGGCGATGTACTTGAGGACAGTAGTATGGAAATGGAAGAGGATGTAGATGAAGATGAAATGGGAGATACGATACTGCGTGAAGAGTTTGACAGAGCACTGAAAGACCTGAGTCAAAACAAGGCCCCCGGAGTAGACAATATTCCATTGGAACTACTGACGGCCGTGGGAGAGCCAGTCCTGACAAAACTCTACCATCTGGTGAGCAAGATGTATGAAACAGGCGAAATACCCTCAGACTTCAAGAAGAATATAATAATTCCAATCCCAAAGAAAGCAAGTGTTGACAGATGTGAAAATTACCGAACTATCAGCTTAATAAGTCACAGCTGCAAAATACTAACACGAATTCTTTACAGACGAATGGAAAAACTAGTAGAAGCCAACCTCGGGGAAGATCAGTTTGGATTCCGTAGAAACACTGGAACACGTGAGGCAATACTGACCTTACGACTTATCTTAGAAGAAAGATTAAGGAAAGGCAAACCTACGTTTCTAGCATTTGTAGACTTAGAGAAAGCTTTTGACAATGTTGACTGGAATACTCTCTTTCAAATTCTGAAGGTGGCAGGGGTAAAATACAGGGAGCGAAAGGCTATTTGCAATTTGTACAGAAACCAGATGGCAGTTATAAGAGTCGAGGGACATGAAAGGGAAGCAGTGGTTGGGAAGGGAGTAAGACAGGGTTGTAGCCTCTCCCCGATGTTGTTCAATCTGTATATTGAGCAAGCAGTAAAGGAAACAAAAGAAAAATTCGGGGTAGGTATTAAAATTCATGGAGAAGAAATAAAAACTTTGAGGTTCGCCGATGACATTGTAATTCTGTCAGAGACAGCAAAGGACTTGGAAGAGCAGTTGAATGGAATGGACAGTGTCTTGAAAGGAGGATATAAGATGAACATCAACAAAAGCAAAACAAGGATAATGGAATGTAGTCTAATTAAGTCGGGTGATGCTGAGGGAATTAGATTAGGAAATGAGGCACTTAAAGTAGTAAAGGAGTTTTGCTATTTGGGGAGCAAAATAACTGATGATGGTCGAAGTAGAGAGGATATAAAATGTAGGCTGGCAATGGCAAGGAAAGCGTTTCTGAAGAAGAGAAATTTGTTAACATCCAGTATTGATTTAAGTGTCAGGAAGTCATTTCTGAAAGTATTCGTATGGAGTGTAGCCATGTATGGAAGTGAAACATGGACGATAAATCGTTTGGACAAGAAGAGAATAGAAGCTTTCGAAATGTGGTGCTACAGAAGAATGCTGAAGATTAGATGGGTAGATCACATAACTAATGAGGAAGTATTGAATAGGATTGGGGAGAAGAGAAGTTTGTGGCACAACTTGACCAGAAGAAGGGATCGGTTGGTAGGACATGTTCTGAGGCATCAAGGGATCACCAATTTAGTATTGGAGGGCAGCGTGGAGGGTAAAAATCGTAGAGGGAGACCAAGAGATGAATACACTAAGCAGATTCAGAAGGATGTAGGTTGCAGTAGGTACTGGGAGATGAAAAAGCTTGCACAGGATAGAGTAGCATGGAGAGCTGCATCAAACCAGTCTCAAGACTGAAGACCACAACAACAACAACAACAACAACAACAGGTTGATGGCAGTTTCCGGGAACATCCTTTCCAAAACGTCTTGGCAGGCATCAAGAAATGTGGTAGGGTCTCTGTAGTCTGCATTCGAATTATCGATGTGCGTAAGGGAGATCCTGTTCAAATGGTTCCAATGGCTCTGAGCACTATGGGACAACATCTGATGTCATCAGTCCCCTAGAACTTAGAACTACTTAAACCTAACTGACCTAAGGACATCACCACATCCATGCCCGAGGCAGTATTCGAACCTGCGACTGTAGCGATCGTGCGGAGATCCTGTCACCAAAACAGCCAGCATGTGCAGAGTAGTACAAAGCAGCTGCGAGACTTAATGGATGATCCCCGAGCTATCAGGTAGGAGTACTGCTGCTGCTAGGTCCAGAGTGATGCCTAAGTGATGTCTGATGTCGTGGAGGTCCATGACGACTTTGATGAGATTGTCTAGGGCGTGGCTGCGTCGGAACATGGGCTGGTGCCATCAACCCATACTGCATTATTGTTCATGACAGACCTGGCAGCGATGGTGTTTGCAGGTAAGTCAAATACAATCCTGGAAATGGAAAAAAGAACACATTGACACCGGTGTGTCAGACCCACCATACTTGCTCCGGACACTGCGAGAGGGCTGTACAAGCAATGATCACACGCACGGCACAGCGGACACACCAGGAACCGCGGTGTTTTCCGTCGAATGGCGCTAGCTGCGCAGCATTTGTGCACCGCCGCCGTCAGTGTCAGCCAGTTTGCCGTGGCATACGGAGCTCCATCGCAGTCTTTAACACTGGTAGCATGCCGCGACAGCGTGGACGTGAACCGTATGTGCAGTTGACGGACTTTGAGCGAGGGCGTATAGTGGGCATGCGGGAGGCCGGGTGGACGTACCGCCGAATTGCTCAACACGTGGGGCGTGAGGTCTCCACAGTACATCGATGTTGTCGCCAGTGGTCGGCGGAAGGTGCACGTGCCCGTCGACCTGGGACCGGACCGCAGCGACGCACGGATGCACGCCAAGACCGTAGGATCCTACGCAGTGCCGTAGGGGACCGCACCGCCACTTCCCAGCAAATTAGGGACACTGTTGCTCCTGGGGTATCGGCGAGGACCATTCGCAACCGTCTCCAAGAAGCTGGGCTACGGTCCCGCACACCGTTAGGCCGTCTTCCGCTCACGCCCCAACATCGTGCAGCCCGCCTCCAGTGGTGTCGCGACAGGCGTGAATGGAGGGACGAATGGAGACGTGTCGTCTTCAGCGATGAGAGTCGCTTCTGCCTTGGTGCCAATGATGGTCGTATGCGTGTTTGGCGCCGTGCAGGTGAGCGCCACAATCAGGACTGCATACGACCGAGGCACACAGGGCCAACACCCGGCATCATGGTGTGGGGAGCGATCTCCTACACTGGCCGTACACCACTGGTGATCGTCGAGGGGACACTGAATAGTGCACGGTACATCCAAACCGTCATCGAACCCATCGTTCTACCATTCCTAGACCGGCAAGGGAACTTGCTGTTCCAACAGGACAATGCACGTCCGCATGTATCCTGTGCCACCCAACGTGCTCTAGAAGGTGTAAGTCAACTACCCTGGCCAGCAAGATCTCCGGATCTGTCCCCCATTGAGCATGTTTGGGACTGGATGAAGCGTCGTCTCACGCGGTCTGCACGTCCAGCACGAACGCTGGTCCAACTGAGGCGCCAGGTGGAAATGGCATGGCAAGCCGTTCCACAGGACTACATCCAGCATCTCTACGATCGTCTCCATGGGAGAATAGCAGCCTGCATTGCTGCGAAAGGTGGATATACACTGTACTAGTGCCGACATTGTGCATGCTCTGTTGCCTGTGTCTATGTGCCTGTGGTTCTGTCAGTGTGATCATGTGATGTATCTGACCCCAGGAATGTGTCAATAAAGTTTCCCCTTCCTGGGACAATGAATTCACGGTGTTCTTATTTCAATTTCCAGGAGTGTATAAGCAATTACTTCCTTGCTATAAAGTGATCTGCGTATTTTTAAAGTGAGTCCCCTCCATTAGTAAGCGTTATGGGTATCATAATGGCCCTGGAACATTCACGCTGCAGCACGTGCATAAAATAGTGTAATTGCAGTCACATTTAGAAGGTATGACCGAAAACTGATCTCATCATAAGTCATTACCCGAATGTTTTATGCGAATCATTAACTAAACAGCGTTCCACATGGAGGGACAAATTCTAACTGTTATTTATCAGTCTATAATTTTTTAATTATTTAACGTGGAAATCGATTACGTAAACTCGTGATCGTATAAGTCCACCCTGCCGAGTTCTAAACACGTCAGGGACTAGTAGCCTTTCGCTACAGCCTCACTTCTTTATCATACGATAACAGCAGCAGACTTGTAGGCCATAGCAACCGCCCAAACCTACGGGGCTTAGTGCAAGGCACTCGCTGGTGGATTATTTTTTTTATTTTATTTTATTTTATTTTTTTTTGAAATTTGTAGTAAGTTCATATGGGACCAAACTGCTGAGGTCATCGGTCCCTAGGCTTACACACTACTTAATATGACTTATACTAACATACACTAAGGACAACACGCGCGCGCGCACATACACACACACACACACACACACACACACACACACACACACACACACCCATGACGAGGGAGGACTCGAACCTCCGACGGGTGGAGCCGCGCCAACCGTGACAAGGCGCCGTAGACCACGTAGCTACTCCGCGCGGCTGCTGGTGGATTAAAAGTTATTCTCGCTATCTTCCGTTTTTGTTATCAATATTATTGCTGGAGCAGTGTGTAGCGGCTTGTGAGCAACAGCTGATGCTTACATTCATGGCTTCCGTGGTAGTGGACTTCCACAAAAGGTAGCTTATTAAAAAGTATGTATACTGTCCTTTGACCGTGGCATCTGGCGTGTTGCGTAGTGATTTGCAGATGCCTGTTGCTGTGTTCAGGGGTCTCATAACGTCGATAAATTCTTCAAGCTGTTTGAACAGCAGAAACGGTTATGCACGTGACGGACTAGTGCGGACTAGCACTGAAATACAATCCCATAATTAAAACACCTGCAGTTGCGCTGTGCAATATCAGCGCCTTCGTACAGCCGCAAGCAGATTCCATCATGCCTCAAATCACGTGACCAAAGATACGAATACTTTACTTGGTTTGAAATAAGCAAAGGAATGTGCATTTTTACTACAAATACGAGTCATTGCGGAACGAATAGTCGTTGAAGGCTGAGACTTGCTAGCAGCAACATCAACAGCGCTGAAAGAATCAGCAGAGATGAAATGGTAGAATAGAAATTATGGCTCATCTTGGGCTAATAAGTGCACCCGATTTGATTCCAGTGATCTTACACGAATGACCATTGTCTTTTCGTTTTTTACATAGTTGTATATGTCCTTTATAGCTGCATTCTCACGGTTAATTTCTTCTTCTCCTTCTATTACAGATGTGATGGACGAGTGCGGACTCAGAGATGTTCCTACAACTACTCCACGACCTGACAAGATGATGATGCGTTCATTATTAAATGGTTCGAATGGCTCTGAGCACTATGGGACTTAACTTCTAAGGTCATCAGTCCCCTAGAACTTAGAACTACTTAAACCTAACTAACCTAAGGACATCACACACACCCATGCCCGAGGCAGGATTCGAACCTGCGACCGTAGCGGTCGTGCGGTTCGGACTGTAGCGCCTAGAACCGCTCGGGCCCGCATCTCGTGGTCGTGCGGTAGCGTTCTCGCTTCCCACGACCGGGTTCCCGGGTTCGATTCCCGGCGGGGTCAGGGATTTTCTCTGCCTCGTGATGGCTGGGTGTTGTGTGCTGTCCTTAGGTTAGTTAGGTTTAAGTAGTTCTAAGTTCTAGGGGACTGATGACCATAGATGTTAAGTCCCATAGTGCTCAGAGCCATTTGAACCATTTTTGAACCGCTCGGCCACTCCGGACGGCGTTCATTATCCCAGCCCAGTTCGATTACTGTGTACTCTTCACGCCTGCAAACACCAAAGTGATAAGACTGATGACTCATGCTCATTTGCAACGACATCACAGAAAGTAATGATGTGACAATGGTCTCGTGGGCTTATTCGGACGCCTCTAATTGGGAAGGTGAGTAAACTACTATAGACGCCTGCATGTCTGCGCATCTGATATGGACGACATGGAGACCGCACATGGACGAGGGCTTGACTCTGCAGCCGCTAACAAGACTACAATGTGTTCAGCCTAGTTCATCGGCGAGCCGTGCCCGGAGACACCACTGCCGCTAGGTCCGTAATCATCAACATGGCATGGGCCTACGTCACCAGCCCGTGTTCCGACACAGCCACGCCCTGGTCGGTCTCACCACCATCATCACTGATCTTCACGGCATCGGACATCACTTCGACATCACTCAGGACCTAACAGCAGCAGTACCCCTGCTCTCTTTGTTACGGACCACCAAGTAAGATCCGCAGCTGCATTTGACTGCTCTGTGGTTGCTGACTCTTTTGGGGACAAGATATCAGCTGCCTGCATTAATAATTCGAATGTACGCTACCGACATCCTGCCACTTTTCTTTACGCCTGGTTCAAATGGTTCAAATGGCTCTGAACACTATGGGACTTAACTTCTTGGTCATCAGTCCCCTAGAACTTAGAACTACTTAAACTTAACTAACCCAAGGACATCACACACATCCATGTCCGAGGCAGGATTCGAACCTGCGACCGTAGCGGTCGCGCGGTTCTGGACTGTTGCTACTAGAACTGCTCGGCCACTACGGCCGGCCCTGCAATTAAGTATAACACAATCTCTACTGTGAGCTCATGCAACTCACAAGAGGGAAAAAAATTGGAAATCTGTGGTAAGGTCTTATGTGACCAAATTGCTCAGGTCATCGGTCCCTAAGCCTACACACTACTTAATCTAACTTAAACTAACTTAGCCCTAAGGACAACACACGCACCCATGCCCGAGGAAGGACTCCAACCTCTGACAGTCGCACGGACCGCGACAAGGTGCCCGAGAAAGCGCGGCTATCCCGCGCGGCGACAAAAGAGGGAAGTGATGTTGGCGAGAAGCAGAGCATCGTCGAAGTCTGGGGGTGAACTAGCGTTACATTTCAGGGATATTCAATCGTAGATTGGTTCAGAACTTTTTTCGAGATTGTCATTCTTTGCGATTTTTCGAACATGCAGAAAAGAGGGCCGGGTAAGGCACTCAGTCGTGTAGTCCACACCTCGATATATACTCACGTACCTAGATCTGCTTAATGGGGGATCCAGTTTCATCCCTCTTCCGGAAGATATTGCCGCTAAACAAGCATGCACTGATGTCCAGAGAGGTATGTGTAGTGCTTCACATGGTCACTTCTGGGTAGTGACAGAAATTACCTGAAAGATGCTCAGCATAGAAGTAAATCCGAAACATCTGATGCCCGCAAGCACTATAATTTCAAAGGCATCTCATTCCCCATAAAACTCCAGGACCTACCAAAATTCAAGTGGCAGAACCCTGATTATCAAAAAAAAAAAAATGGTTCAAATGGCTCTGAGCACTATGGGACTTAACATCTATGGTCATCAGTCCCCTAGAACTTAGAACTACTTAAACCTAACTAACCTAAGGACATCGCACAACACCCAGTCATCAAGAGGCAGAGAAAATCCCTGACCCCGCCGGGAATCGAACCCGGGAACCCGGGCGTGGGAAGCGAGAACGCTACCGCACGACCACGAGCTGCGGACCCTGATTATTCGATTCACATACACACCTTAGGTGTTGATAAGCCAGAAGATGACCGTTGCTACACTGTATAGAACAAAGAAGTCGAGAATCAAGTAGATGGAACCCTCAACATCTCCTAATTATCTGGTAATCGGTCCGGAAACGTAATCTCAGAAGTAAATGAGAAACACTATGGGTGGATCAAAAGCATGTCGCACCTAGTTTCCTCCTAGTTGAATAAAAGGCAGCGTACAATACAGTTTTGCTGTAGACGTATAAAGGCTTTCAGCAAGAGAGAGAGAGTATCTTGAAAGGCATCTCACTGGCTGCTCGAACGAGGAACCAGTACTTGTGAAAATGCCTAGCAAAGGTAAAAAGTTCGTTAAGTTTAAGAGCAGCCGTCACCGGGAGCGATGCCCCTTCGTCATTTATGCCGTTTTCGTGTGCCTCCTGGTTCCTGTGGCACGTTGTGAAGGTAGTCATCGCATCCTGTACCTCCTTCACGGAACGGCACGTACCACATGTGGCTGCATATCGAGTTGTATGGAATTATGACGCTAGTTGCAACAAATTCGAATCTTATGATGGGGATAATATTAAGCAATGATTGCTCGCTGAGCTCAAAAAACCTTCATAGGACGTTGATCGCATTAATCACGACAATGTGTCCATTACCAACTGTGAGGAAACTTGTGATGAAGAATGACAGACAGTGTTGCAACATAATTGTGTAAGAGTTGCTGTCCCATAACATCCAGCATGCTGGCAGTATGCAGGTCGGAGGAGAATGATCCGTTGTATGAGCAGGCAGTTGACTGCCATATTTGTGGGATGCCACTGGGTAGAGGTGCTGAAACTCCACAAAGAAACCATTGTCATATATCAGGGAAGTTCCACGGCTCAGCTCACAATGCAACGAACTTGAAGTACCGACTGTCACGACACATATGCATCTTCTTTCACGATTTGAGCGGGTATGATGCCCCTTTCTTGTTCAACGCTTTGGTGTTTTCAGATTGAGGGGCGATAAGATCAGTGTCATTCATTCAAAGAGACTAACGCCAAGTATGTCGCACTGCCTGCTGGATTCGCGTCGCCTCATGCACAGGTCTTTTCAGAAAGTTGACGAGGCGATGCATCCAGAGGATAAGCATACCACAACAGCCACATATCCCAATTGTGCAAAGTTTCAACTTGTGACGCAAGGGGTGTCTTTCCACTTGAATATATGGATTCAATGGAGATAATATATATAGGGTGAATCAGGAGGAAAGGTACATGCTTTGAGGGGTGATACTATTATTGATTCTGAACAAAAAACTTCATGTGGACGTACGAGGTCTGTCTAAAAAGTATCCGACCTTTGATTTTCCCGCCCAAAATAGAGACGACAGCGCGGCGCAACTGTACACAGTAAAGGAAGAGACCTTTATTCACATGCGTGAATTCTGTCCCCGCCTTCCAGCGCGTCAGTGTCGGTCGCTGAGTGAGGTGCTACACAACGTGTTCGTCGGATTATCGATTCTGTCAAGATGACTGAACGTGTTGAGCAAAGACACAGCATCAAATTTTGTCAAAAGCTTGGTGATTCTCAAAGCGAAACAATTCATAAGATTCAGCAGGTGTTTGGAAAAGATGCGATGGGTGTAATACAAATTAAGGAGTGGTTCAACCGATTCACAAATGGCCGCAATCAGCGGAGAGTGACCAGCGTTCTGGCAGGCCCCAAACTGCGCGGAGTGCAGCTCTTGTTGAGAGGGTGCAAAATATGATGATGGCAGATCGTTACTTGCTCGTGCGGGAGATTTCCCAAGAGGTTGGAGTGAGAAAAGATTCTGCACATGCAGTTTTGCGTGATGATTTGAACATGCACCACGTGGCTGAGAAATTCGTGTCCAAGTTGTCGTCGCCAGAACAAAAAGACCTCCGTTTTGATGTTTCACAGGACCTTCTGAACACCACCGGCACTGATCCAGGGTTTCTGAACACCATGATAAATGGCGATGAGTCATGGGTGTACGGGTAAGATACAGAAACGAAAAGATAGTCGTCGCATTGGAAGTATCTCAAGTCTCCAAGGCCGAAGAAAGCGCGGCAGGTGCGAAGCAAAATCGAGGTGATGCTGACTGTCTTCTATGATGTCTGTGGACTTGTGCATCACGAATACGCACCGGAAGGACAAACAGTGACAAAGGAATACTATCAAAATGTTTTCCGGCGACTCCGTAATGCAGTTTGGCGCAAAAGACCAGACATGTGCACGGCGAAAAACTGACAACTGCATCACGACAACGCCCCCGCACATTCATGCCACTTGATCCAAAATTTCTTGGTCAAACATGGAACTACAGCCATTCGCCAACGTCCCTACTTTCCAGATATGCCTCTTTGCGACTTCTGGTTGTTTCGAAAATTGAAGACGCCACTGAAATCATCCCGTTTTGAGAGTAGAGAAGAGATAACGCGGAACACGACGACGGAGCTGAACACCATCCCAAAAAAGACTTCCAGAGGTGCTTCCGGCAGTGTTTGCAAGCACAAGGGGCCTACTTTGAAGGGGACCAGGGTCCCAACACCATCAGGTATTCGAAATATTTCTTCTGGCCAAAGGTCGCATACTTTTTAGACAAGCCTCCTATGCCCTATTCGGAACGCTTTCCGTGTTAGAACACATTTAATATTTATTGTTATTTATTTTCTGTGCTATCAAATATTGTCACTCTTTACAATACACCACAGTAGTTTAGAGCAAGTTGAGACGAACAGTTTGATATGGCACACTTTTAGTCTATCAAGTCGGGAAACTACTTCAAATTGGCCTACAAAAACTACGTAAGCTACAGCGCATGCGCGTCGAGCGAGTTTTTCAACATTCTCGCACTCTGTTCACACAAACCATTAGTTCTAGAGGAAAAATTAATATTACCTTACCCGTAGGAAATTTAATATAGTTTAATTTTGTACTGCGACACGTTTTCGCTGGAGGGTGCGGTTTTCGAGTTATTCAAGAAAAACGTACAAAAGCGATAATGAATGTATTCTATCTCGGAAACCATTCGGAATGGGGCATACGTCCATATGAAGTTTTTCGCTCAGAGTCACTAATACTATCACCCCTCAAAGCATGTACCTTTCCTCCTGACTCACCATATATATATATATATATATATATATATATATATATATATATATATATATATATATATATATACAGAGTCAAACAGAGCTTGGATTGCGTGTACAGGTACAGCTGCCAATGCAGCTTCAACACGATACCACAGTTCATCAAGTGTAGTGATTGGCGTATTGTGAAGAGCCAGTTGCTCGGCCACGATTGACCAGACGTTTTCAGTTGGTGAGAGATCTGGAGAATGTGCTGGCCAGGGCAGCAGTCGAACATTTTCTGTATCGAGAAAGGCCCGTACAGGACCTGCAACATGCGGTCGTGCGTTATCGTTCTGAAATGTAGGGTTTCGCAGGGATCGAATGAAGGGTAGAGCCACGTGTCGTAACACATCTGACATGTAACATCCACTGTTCAAAGTGTCGTCAATGCGAACAAGAGGTGACCGAGACGTGTAACCAATGGCACCACATACCATCACGCCGGGTGATACGCCAGTATGGCGATGACGAATACACACTTCCAATGTGCGTTCACCGCGATGTTGCCAAACACGGATGCGACCATCATGATGCTGTAAACAGAACCTGAATTCATCCGAAAAAATGACGTTTTGCCATTCGTGCACCCAGGTTCGTCGTTGAGTACACCATCGCAGGCACTCCTGTCTGTGATGCAGCGTCAAGGGTAACCGCAGCCATGGTCTCCGAGCTGATAGTCCATGCTGTTGCAAATGTCGGCGAACTGTTCGTGCAGATGGTTGTTGTCTTGCAAACGTCCCCATCTGTTGACTCAGGGATCTAGACGTGGCTGCACGATCCGTTACAGTCATGCGGATAAGATGCCTATCATCTCGACTGCTCGACTGTTAGTGATACGAGGCCGTTGGGATCCAGCATGGCGTTCCGTATTACCCTCCTGAACCCATCTATTCCATATTCTGCTAACAGTCATTGGATCTCGACCAACGCGAGCAGTAATCTCGCGATACGATAAACCGCAATCGCGACAGGCTACAATCCGACTTTTATCAAAGTCGGAAATGTGATGGTACGCATTTCTCCTCTTTACACGAGGCATCACAACAACGTTTCACCAGACAACGCCGGTCAACTGCTGTTTATGTACGAGAAGTCGGTTGGAAACTTTCCTCATGTCAGCAAGTTGTAGGTGTCGCCACCGGCGCCAACCTTGTGTGAATGCTCTGAAAAGTTAATCATTTGCATATCACAGCATCGTCTTCCTGTCTGTTAAATTTCGCGTCTGTAGCAGGTCATCTGCATGGTGTAGCAATTTTAATGGGCAGTAGTGTAAATGATAGTAATGTTGTTGATAGAGTGAAATAATCTTGAATACTGATACTCCTGTATAAGTTTGTGAATATTAGCAATTTCCTGTAACGTCTTGCTGTAACAATTTATCGTTCTTACTGAAGTCTTGCACACCAGTGTTAATAAGTCTACAGGTGCACGGCATCTCCTGGGCGAAGCTTTGAGTGTGGCTCCTTCAAAGGATGCGCCGGGAAATCAGAATCCATGTAGTGGGGCCATGTCGAGTGGCGTGTATACATCTCATCGGTGATAGAGAGCCATGCAAGGGCGGCCTCACCCGGTGGTGCGCCGGCGGTAGATTTAAAAGTTCAATCTCTCGTATACCTATGAGCGACGTACGGGATGCGGTTGACGAAAATGCCTTCGACACCATGATACAGTAACATAACGTAATAACAACTCGACAGAAATGACAGAATCATCGGGAGCATGTTGCTGGAGATATCTCAGTCGTGCAAAGAAAGCTGGACGTCTCATGGTGTTGCACCATTTTGATCTTCGCACGGGGATAAAAAAATCAGGAAACTGTAAGAAGGAAAAAGTGTGACGAGTGTAACCAAGGAGTTTGTTATTGCTCACATCATTACTTCACGTGCATGGAAAGCGTTCTGTACCTCAGTCACTGCTGTCCAGAGAGAAAATGATGTTAACCACTGTCGCCTACACCAGCATATCCGTTGACGTCTGTACATCGACGCTACCGTTTGCTACAGACCCAAAACCATAGGGACTGGACCATCGAGGAGTAGTTTCGCGTTCTCTCCCCAGATGATACCATATTAAGTCTGAGTAGTGATTATGGATGTACCCTGACATGGTGAGAGGTGGGAACATGTAATGCATCCAGGAACATTCTCTAGCATGATCGTTTTCGTGGTCCAGGTGTTCCGGTGTGGCGAGGCATAATGTTGCATGGGAGTAACTACCTTCAAATCTTTGAACAGGGTATACGCACTGGTCAACATTATTCTGACATTGTACTCTTTCCTATGTGTGTCTTTTGAGGGGTGCATATTCAGCCCTGAGTGCAGTTTTATGGCTGACTATTTGCAATCGCAACGAACAGTTCTGGTGGAGGAGCTTTTGGAACGCTAGGATATTACGCGAATGGACTGGCCTGCACGTTACCAGACTTAAGTTCCATCGAGCTCGTGTGGGATTTGTTGGGTAGACGTATTGCAGCATGTCTACATGCACCGAAGACTATCCAGCAATTATAAACCGCGCTGATGGAGGAATGGAGTGCCCTTCCACAAGAACTTCCAACAAACCTTTCGGCCAGCATGAGAGTACATTGAAGAGCATGAATTGCCATCCGAGGTGATTACACATCCTGTTAAGAACCATGTCCCACCTTTCTTAATGTCAAGGGGGCCATCATGAATCACGATGACTGCAGTGTAAGTATTGTCTCTGAATAAAGGTATCACCTCACTTCGCATTTCTTTCAGTTACCTTCTGTACTATACTGTAGCAGTTCTTTCTATGTATGTTCCAAGTTTCATCGAGCTATGTTATTTGGCAGTGAGACATCATTCGAAAGTTTCTTTCATCCTTTAAGTTTCGAACTCAACAGCATTTCAGAAATTTATAAACTAAAACTTTATTATTCCTGTTTATAATGTGTCTTCAAATAAGTATTGGAACTGGCTAAATCTTATGACAGAAGGGGTGATTTGTGTGAATCACTACAAAAGCTAGAATGTAGGGGACATGGCGTGTATCTCCAGAATGCTAAACTCTGTATGGTGCACATCAGGCAGGTATTATCAGGTAGTCAACATGTTCTGATTTATACCGAATGTTACCGCCCTAGAGCATATGATACATGCATCTGCTATATAACAGCAACTCATGAGAATACGGTGTTCCTCACCATCTACTGCAAATAAATAACAATATTTTTCGTGTCGTCGTGAGGTGTGGCACTTTATATCGCTACTTTCCAGAGCCTGTGTATCGGGAGAATGACTCATGCGTGCACAGTGACAGATGCTCACAAGCGGTCCCAGTCGAGTACGTAGTTCTAATTTTCATCCACCGGAGTCCAGTAGTGCACAGAAAAATTCAAGAAACAGGTGAAGAGAATGTTTTTGTGGATTGTTCTATCTACTTCTTGAAGGCTTTTTGTTTATTTATGTTTGTACAGTGTTGTGTATGCTTTTAGTAGTGTGAATGATGCATAAATGTGGTCGAAAGCCGGCCGGTGTGGTCGAGCGCTTCTAGGCGCTTCAGTCCAGAACCACGCGGCTGCTACGGTCGCAGGTTCGAATCCTGCCTCGGGCATGGATGTTTGTGATGCGATTAGGTTAGTTAGGTTTAAGTATTTCTAAGTCTAGGGGACTGATGACCTCAGATGTTAAGTCCCATAGTGCTTGGAGCCATTTGAATTTTGTGGTCTAAAGTAAATATGTAGGTCATCGCTTTACTGATGAACCCTGTACGAACTAGCGTGAGAAATTTTTAAGACAGTGTGAATGCAGACGACGGGAAATTTTGTATAATAATATGTTAAGTAAGTTTATCGTGTCCGTCCCCGGTAGCTGAGTGGTCATCGCGACAGAATGTCAATCCTAAGGGCCCGAGTTCGATTCCCGGCTGGGTCGAAGATTTTCTCCGACCAGGGACTGGGTGTTGTGTAGTTGTAATCATCATCATTTCATCCCCACCGACGCGCAAGTCGCCGAAGTGGCGTCAAATCGAAAGACCTGCACCCGGCGAACGGTCTACCCGGTGGAAGGCCCTAGTCACACGACATTTACGTACACTCTTTGACATAAAACTCGAGCGGCGGCCGGCCGCTGCAGAGGCTAAGTCCGCGCCGATCGCGACATGGGACAAATAAACTGATCAACTCGCTAATTCTCTAAGTCCGGCTATCTGCACAATCTGGCAACACTGTAGACTGCGGCACTTCCTGTGCCATGTTAGAGAAAAGTTATAATATATAACCCCGTGGTCTAGCGGTTTTCACTCTCTGACACGCCGGCACGGTAGCTCAGCGTGTTCGGTCACAGGGCTGGGTGCTCTCTGTAATAAAAAAACTGAGTCAAGGAACTAACGATCACTTTGAAGGGATGTCTTGTGACGTCCGCCCCGACCAAACGCAACGAACTATATCGAACAAAATGAGTTAAAAAAAAAGCGGTAGTGTGCATTGTGTCTGGGTGCGATGTATGTGGATCGAGACCAGCTGGCGCAAAAAATTTTTATAGCCTCTTCTCTCTGAATGCTGAAGACATGAATATAATGGTTGCGCAGATTCAATTTATTTCACTTTCTGACACACCGATAACAAAATTTTATCCAGTAACCATTTTGCGGCATGTTTCTTGCAGACCGTCCTCGTCTGGACGCCGTATGCGGCAAAGCTCCGGGATCCATTTGCTGGCTACCGGCGGCGGCCGTGGCGACAGCAGCGGCGCTGCACTCCCCCGTTCTGTATCGGAAGCGCCTGCTACCGCTCATCGCTTTTGATAATTTAAAACGCTTTATTATTATTAAATGTTGCTCCACAGAAAATTTCTACGATTTCCACTCTCGCTCGAAAGCAACGGAGACAGACGCCCTGATCAGTAGATGGGTACTGTATTACATTAACCGGCAAAATATGCCGCACATATGGATAATGAGGAAGTCTGCGTCTTCATACGTTTCCTCCGTGAAATCTGTATGGCCCGAATTTAATTTTATAGACTGGGACGAAATCAAACCACCTCACTGCGTTCGATGATAGGCGAATGTGAGAATCCTATGTCGCGACCGCGAAAAGAAACTTGAAAGTTAACTGGATTTGATATTTCGTTAGAGTAATTCGGTGAACAGTGAAGTGTTAGAATTTGAAAGATACGTGGGAATCAGTGAGATCGCTTTCCTGAATTAAATAAAGGGGAAACAGCATAATAGTAATTTGTGTAGCTATGCTATGCACGCTATACACGAACTGTAAGTATTGTGACAAGTTTAGTGTGTGTATTTAAGTATCTTTTGGAGGGTAGGTTTTGGATGGTATATTATTTAATGTTGCCGAGGTATAATTAGGAAATCAGTCTAGGTAACTTGTGGAGGGTTTTTTTTCAGTTGCAATAACGTGCCGCGCACGAATATGAGGTGAACGTAAATTTCGGAATCGCTACCGCGCGAACTTTACAAACACGCGAGAGTTAGTTAACGTCGAGGCACGTCAATAAATGAGAAGTGTTTTTGGGATGAGACAGTGATTGAAGCAGTTATAGAATTTTTCTAGTACTGGTCCGCGTGGAGATACCATCATTGCTTTGCGCAATGGTAAGAAGAATGGTAGTTTGTTGCTGTGACGTTATGAATAAACCATTGTGGGCTATCCTTCATTCCTTCCTGTGGGTGAGAAAAAGGTTATCTTCGTAAGAGACCATTGGAAGTAGAAATATCTTTATATGTGCTGTTACAAGATCAGCTGTTAGGCAGTTTTATCCTGCATGTTGCTGGTAATACCGTTATTATGTTTTGAGAGATGAAAGTAAAAATGGTTCAAATGGCTCTGAGCACTATGGGACTTAACATCTATGGTCATCAGTCCCCTAGAACTTAGAACTACTTAAACCTAACTAACCTAAGGACATCACACAACACCCAGTCATCACGGATGAAAGTAAGACAGAATGAAAAGAAATAGCTTACAGAACGGAGGAGGACTTATTATGCAGGCCCAGTTACGATTCCGGTTACTTACGCATTTTCTTTAAACACAGTCGGGTGATTAACAGTGTACCAAATTTGGAGTTAACATTTCAAAATCAAACATTTATCCGCTGCGCATACATTTGTTTATTTATTTCTTTGAATAAAGAATTTAATTAGTACTTACCATGTGTAACAGCCACGCAGTGACACATTTAATGAGAATACACAGGGACCATTTAGCTTTAGTAGGTTTCCGGAACACTTTAGGACCTCGCAATTGGTTTGGCCTTTATTTTTCTTTCAGTGCCCATCCTCCCTCGTTTTCTATAATTGCTGGAAGGCGTCAGGGGAGTGATTATGCTAAATTCCTCGAGAGATTGTGATGATCGTTTATCTCCCACCATGGTTCAAAATGGCTCTGAGCACTATGGGACTTAACATCTACGGTCATCAGTCCCCTAGAACTTAGAACTACTTAAACCTAACTAACCTAAGGACATCACACAACACCCAGTCATCACGAGGCAGAGAAAATCCTTGACCCCGCCGGGAATCTCTCCCACCATGTATTCGCTATATTTTCCCATAGAGTTTCTGAATTTCTTGACCCAGGTGGTAACGACCTCGTAACCTCCGCCCTCATATTTTCAGTGGGGTTGAGGTCTGGTGATTTTGGCACGAAAGGAAGAATTTTTATTCTCTGCTGACCTTTGATCCATTTCTGGACGGCTCTGCTATTATGAAACGGGCTATGGTCCTATAAAGAAATAATCATCCATTAACACAGAAATTAAATACTTCTGATTAATATTATGAACACTTAATTTCCATACTGTGAAAAAATTCGACGACTGCAATGGCTGTGTAGTCTAAGCTACAGGTTTATAAATTATTCGGAGGATTCCCCATTCCAAAATACTTTGCTGATAGTTGTTGACAAAAACCTACATTTACAAGGGAAGGGTGCCGGGACGGAGATCAGAATACAGAGTGAATGGTAATATAGTTTAAGGTACCAGTTATAACATGCAGGTAGGCCTTCTTTCAGAATAAAAAAAAATGTTCAAATGTGTGTGAAATCTTATGGGAGTTAACTACTAAGGTCATCAGTCCCTAAGCTTACACTCTACTTAACCTAAATTATCCTAAGGACAAACACACACACACACCCACACCTCAGATGTTAAGTCCCATAGTGCTAAGAGCCATTTGAACCATTTTTGTGCGAACAAGGCACTGCTGCAGTAAAGTGCTCAATTTATATAACTATAGATTTTTTTTCATTAGTTCTAGGTTTTCTGCAAAAGGTTTATCTTATCAATTCCTTCCGCTACTGCTCTTTTTTAAGTTCTAATGCCTAAGGGACCAAACTGCTAGGGTCATCAGTTCCTAGACGTAGAAACTACTTACACTAACTTAAACCAACTTATTACAAGGAAAACACACACATCCATGCCCGGGGGAGGACTAGAACCTCCGGCGGAAGCGGCCGCGAAATCTGTGACACGCCCCACACCGCGCGGCTACCCCACGCGGCAACTGCAAATCTAAAGGTCACAACTAAGAGACTATTCATAACCCTCCCTATCATGTGTGTTCTCGAAATCTCTCAGGATTTGCGGCAGTAGTATTCTTCGCGAATACCAATTTACATCAACAACAAAACAAGACTACATCCCTGAAGAGACTAGAATTAACTGTCAGCGACACGAATTTGCGTTGTTCACATCATCTAGGTGTCAAACAAGACGGTAGCAGTTACTGAAGCAATAAACGAGGTTATTATTGATGTATTAACTATGGCAGCTATGTAGATAAAAACGTATGAAAATGCACATCTGCGCATTTTCCCATTGTTTTCTTTCTTCTTTAGTAGTCTCACATTACATTGTTCTTTGTGAATCCACCATATGAGTTCGATGTGGTGGACTATTACCCATAATAACATCTGCTATTCTAGTCATGTATAGCAAAAAAATGGTTCAAATGGCTCTGAACACTATGGGACTTAACATCTGTGGTCATCAGTACCCTAGAACTTAGAACTACTTAAACCTAACTAACCTAAGGACATCACACACATCCATGCCCGAGGCAGGATTCGAACCTGCGACCGTAGCAGTCGCGCGGTTCCGGACTGAGCGCCTAGAACCGCTAGACCACCGCGGCCGGCCATGTATAACAAATTTCACTGAAGCTAATCAGTGTAAGTACACAATTCATTCGTAGATTTAAGTGGTGTAATGTGCTATCGGGTTGGCGTATGGCAGCGCAGCTCCACTAGGGCTAACACAAACAGGTTGTGGATAGCAGTGAGGCATTTCTGACCTGTCTAATGCTTTCTTCATATTGCTCCTGTTTTTGGTACTTGGCAGACGTTTTGAAAGTCTTTGGCACACCTGTGGTCATTCACTCTCTTTCAGTATTGGTGCCGAGGGACCATGCTCAATTCCCATAACATTATCTTTTTACATTAACGAGTAATCTGGATATTCGTCACGCTCATGTGCCTTCTACATCGCAAATTTAATATTAGGGTCCTAGGAACTACCCTGCAATACGTTTTGTGTTTCATAATCGGAACTATCTGCATTAACCGTCATCAGAACAATGTCAGGGAACAGAATGCAGCAGTGCCTTGGTAGTTACTTGGGGACCTCCTTGAGTCGTGATCTAAGGAAAGGGTAGTTGCTGGTTCGCACTATATTACACTAGCGAGAAGTACCGAAGTTTCCTTTTTCTCTGCAAACTTACAGGACTAAATTCAGTACCAAAATGCTAAGAAGATATTTGCATTGTGCCAGCTGAACGCTCAACCTATTTTTATAGTTTTTTATTTTCACAGCCATTCTCGTTCTGCATTGCAATAAACTTCATTCTTTATTTGCTTGTTCTCGTTACGATTATTATTGTTATTCTCTCACTCGCAAGAGTTTTCACATCCCTATTTGGTATCGATGCACATAAAGAGTGTCTATGAAAGAAGGGAATACTGAATGTTACGTCATGCAGAATACACTCATTTACTTCGGCACCTCGTGACCAACGCTACAGGAGAAGTGAGATACATAAAGTTGACAATGGGAGGACAGATATTCTGGCACAACTCTGCAACTACTCCTGTTGATTTAACACAGTGTAGTACGGACTTTGCCACAGTAGCAGAGAGCTGCTAATTTCGGACCATGACAGTGGATTACCCCTGATTGAGCTGCTGGTTAGAGTGTTGCAACTGTGAATGGAAGGCTTTGTTTGATAGTCTTGCGCTGATGCTAACTGAATAAATTATGCCAGTGGATAAAAAACGGTTTAGTTTTGAGACATAACCCTCGAGGGGGAGGGGGGGGGGGAGGCACAGCAATCTGCTTCATGAATTCCATGCAAAAGAACACAAAAAATAACGCGGGAAGGGTTCGAACAACAACTTTCATGCAGAGTTCATCGTTTAAGGGACCAAACAAGAGCGTAACATTACGGATACAATGATCAGGCAACTTAGTGTATACTGGAGCATACAGATTTCAAGGAGGAAACGTATGAAGACGCAGACTTCCTCATTATTCATATGTGCGGAATATCTTTCGTGTTAACGAAAGTAATATCCCACTTTACCTCTTCTTAAATCTCAAATGAAATGAGTGCCATAAGGAATCGAATATTTGTTGATTGCAACTCTTCATGCTTCCATCCCTACCAACATATTTCTTCATTCTCGTGGTAATCATGACATTCTATATGTATGCTACAAAAGATTGCACGTGGACACATTCGACATCGATGTGCAAGGCGTTTGATATCTTACATTATAGTCAATTCAAATAAGCTTTCGATGTATTTTTACTTCGTTCGTATTTTGAGATGTTTATGAACGTTACGGAAAATTATCTCACGTGCTTTATGCTGAATGAGAAACACTGAATCATCCGTTTTGCTTTCCCTACGTTGAAATGATATGATGTCGGCGTCACAGCCTTCTTCCACGCCAGAAGCTGAAACTTGTATCATTCGGGATTAATGATAATTGAATGCCTCAGGTGTATACATAGCCCACAATGCGACGTCAGAAACTACCAGGGGAGAACGCCGCATAAAAACCAAACGTGCGCGCGCGCCTCCCCTCTGAAGAACCGTATCGGACAATCACGATAAGCATTTCGCTAAAGAGCTGCCTCGTAAGAGAGCTGAGCATTGGCAGCGTCGTAGCAAGTATTTGTCAACACAGTGATAGTGCATTTACTTCCGGGTGTAGCCCGGCATTGCCTCGATAAAGTTACTTGGCATTCGTTTTTCACATGGAAGACTCATACGATATAATCCACTGTAATATGAGACACTTAGAAAGTATATTTAATTTCTGGACTCTAAGAAAGGCGTTCTTCATAAAAGTTACACCTGTTTGTGTGTTTAATGTTGCGTTTTGTGGCTCAGGCAATATCGCAATGACTAAAGTCCGTCTGTTGCGGCCAGTGGGGCGTTAGCTCAGTGGTTCCCTTACGTCTTGCGGTGCTAGTGCTATGTCAGATGGCAGTTCCAACCTCGGTGAAAGCAACTAAACACAACCTTTTATTTTCTCTTCTAATTAATGGAGATGCAAACTGCTAGTAAAAATTCCTTATACGAAATCTGAAGAATACCTTTACACATAAATCTTCGTGCAATTTCGAATTATGTTAATATCATGGATGTTTGCTTTGCAAATGCGAAGGTGCTTCACTGTAAAATAGTTTCCGAAAATATTCAAACCGACTGTCAACGATACGAATTTGAGCTTTGTTCGTCATATAGGTCTAACATATCAGGAGGTTGTTTATGAAGTGAACATGTTGATTAACATAGTTCCTCTCTTCTAAATTTTTGCAATAGCATTTAACTGTAGACGTTTTATGACACCGTCGTTAACAATTCCTTTCCGTTCTGTGAAACATCAAAAACGACACATTTTTCTGGTTTAAATCTGATGACCTTAATTGTCACTTCGGATCAACGTTCAATACTTTTTGAATCCATACATGGAACTCCACACGTTCAGTGTTCCTGCATTGCTACAGAGCATGAATTGCAAGGTATTCACACAGTTTATCGCATAGACATACCATAAGGAATGAAACAAAAACTGTAACACACTTTACACCACAGACGCTCACTCTGGTTTGACGAAAGCATCCGAATATTGGCCAAAAGTTGTACAAATAATTGGCTTTGAAAGGAAAAGAAGCAGGGTATGAAGCATTTATAAATTCATCGAATGTAGTGAGGTGGTTTAATTTCGTCCCAGTCTATAAAATTAATTTCGGGTCATACTCAGCTTTTGCCGGTTAATGTAATACAGTACCCATCTACTAATCAAAGCGTCTGTCTCCGTTGCTTTCGATCGAGAGAGGAAATCGTAGAAATTTTCTGTGGAGCAACATTTAATAATAAGAAAGTGTTTTAAATTATCAAAAGCGATGAGCAGTAACAGGCGCTTCCGATACAGAACGGGGGAGTGCAGCGCCGCTGGTAGCCAGCAAATGGATCCCGGAGCTTTGCCGCATACGGCGTCCAGACGAGGACAGTCTGCAAGAAACATGCTGCAAAATGATTACTGGATAAAATTTTGCTATCGGTATGTCAGAAAGTGAAATAGATTGAATCTGCGCAACCATTATATTCACGTCTTCAGCAGTCAGAGAGAAGAGGCTATAAAAATTTTTTGCGCCAGCTGGTCTCGATCCACATACGTCGCACCCAGACACAATGCACACTACCGCTTTTTTTTTTTTTTAAATCTCATTTTGTTCGCTACATCTGCTTTTTTTTCCCGGCTCGGACGTCGTAAGACATCCATTTATGTTCGTTGTTGATCGATTGACTCAGTTTTTTTGTTACAGAGAGCACGTAACCCTCTGACCGAGCACGCTGAGCTACCGTGCCGGCGCCGTTAGACCACGGGGGTATATATTATATCTTTTCTCTATCATGGGACAAGACTTCCTCCAGGAAGTGCCGCAGTCTACAGTGTTGCCAGATTGTGCAGATAGCCGGACTCAGAGAATTTGCGAGATGGTCAGTTTATTTGTCCCATGTCGCGATCGGCGCGGACTTAGCCTCTTCAGCGGCCGGCCGCCGGTCGAGTTTTATGTCAAAGAGTGTACATTTAAGTAAGTTTATCGAAAAAGGAAGGCTAATTCGAGTGCAAATGAAAAGTATAAACAAAATATCAGAATGTCAAACATTTACATAAGGAAAAAGTAAAGTTCGAAAGTGTGTTATCTTTTGATTGGTTAGTCACGAAAAGCGTGGACTAAAGCGGGAGAATGTTTTTCTACTGGCCTTAAAGAATGCTGACCAATCAGAAAGGAGTATTCCTCGCGCGTCCTTGAGAATGCTTGTAGCAGTCTAAAGCAGTCGGAGTTATAATTTGCCGGTTTTAGTTGTCCTACATGCCTCAAAAGTGCTTTAAAGTGAAGGCAAATTTATCCCGGTTTTTTTTTTAGATAGTACAGATTTCTTAAGTGATTTCGTGTATCAAAAAAAGACAGTAATTTCGCGGGGCATATTGAGCAGATCAGTGACAAAAAACTTGAGTGGATTAGACACCTATAAACTTAGTAGTATGGAGAGCATTTTCATTTAAGAACAATCCGTGCTTAATAGCTGTTCAGATTTCGGGAAATACACTATGTGATCAAAAGTATCGGACATATAGCTGAAAATGATTTACAAGTTCGTGGCGCCCTCCATCGGTAATGCTGGAATTCAGTATGGTGTTGGCCCACTCTTATTCTAGACGACAGCTTCCACTCCTGCAAACATACGCTCAATCAGGTGCTGAGATATACAGGGCTATTACAAATGATTGAAGCGATTTCATAAATTCACTGTAGCTCCATTCATTGACATATGGTCACGACACACCACAGATACATAGAAAAACTCAAAGTTTTGCTCGGATGAAGCCGCACTTCATGTTTCTGTCGCCAGAGTGCTCGAGAGCGCAGTGAGACAAAATGGCGACAGGAGCCGAGAAAGCGTATGTCGTGCTTGAAATGCACTCACATCAGTCAGTCATAACAGTGCAACGACACTTCAGGACGAAGTTCAACAAAGATCCACCAACTGCTAACTCCATTCGGCGAAGGTATGTGCAGTTTAAAGCTTCTGGATGCCTCTGTATGGGGAAACCAACGGGTCGGCCTGCAGTGAGCGAAGAAACGGTTGAACGCGTGCGGACAAGTTTCACGCGTAGCCCGCGGAAGTCGACGAATAAAGCAAGCAGGAAGCTAAACGTACCACAGCCGACGGTTTGGAAAATCTTACGGAAATGGCTAAGGCAGAAGCCTTACCGTTTACAATTGCTACCAGCCCTGACACCCAATGACAAAGTCAAACGCTTTGAATTTTCGGCGCGGTTGCAACAGCTCATGGAAGAGGATGCGTTCAGTGCGAAACTTGTTTTCAGTGATGAAGCAACATTTTTTATTAATGGTGAAGTGAACAGACACAATGTGCGAATCTGGGCGGTAGAGAATCCTCACGCATTCGTGCAGCAAATTCGCAATTCACCAAAAGTTAACGTGTTTTGTGCAATCTCACGGTTTAAAGTTTACGGCCCCTTTTTCTTCTGCGAAAAAAACGTTACAGGACACGTGTATCTGGACATGCTGGAAAACTGGCTCATGCCACAACTGGAGACCGACAGCGCCGACTTCATCTTTCAACAGGATGGTGCTCCACCGCACTTCCATCATGATGTTCGGCATTTCTTAAACAGGAGACTGGAAAACCGTTGGATATCATGATCAGCAATTCATGTCATGGCCTCCACGCTCTCCCGACTTAACCCCATGCGATTTCTTTCTGTGGGGTTATGTGAAAGATTCAGTATTTAGACCTCCTCTACCAAGAAACGTGCCAGAACTGCGAGCTCGCATCAACGATGCTTTCGAACTCATTGATGGGGACATGCTGCGCCGAGTGTGGGAGGAACTTGATTATCGGCTTGATGTCTGCCGAATCACTAAAGGGGCACATATCGAACATTTGTGAATGCCTAAAAAAACTTTTTGAGTTTGTGTATGTCTGTGCAAAGCATTGTGAAAATATCTCAAATAATAAAGTTATTGTAGAGCTGTGAAATCGCTTCAATCATTTGTAATAACCCTGTATCTTGGGGAATGGCAGCCCATTCATCACGGAGTGCTGCACTGAGGAGAGGTATCGATGTCGGTCGGTGAGGCCTGGCACAAAGTCGGCGTTTCAAAACATCCCAAAGGTTTTCTACAGGATTCAAGTCAGGACTCTGTGCAGGGCAGTCCATTATAGGGATGTTAATGTCGTGTAACCACTCCGCCACAGGCCGTACACTATGAACAGATGCTCGATCGTGTTGAAAGATGCAGTCACCATCCCCGAACTGCTCTTCAACAGTGGGAAGCAAAAAGGTGATTAAAACATCAATGTAGGCCTGTGCTGTGATAGTTCCACGCAAAACAACAAGGGATGCAAGCCACCTGCATGAAAAACACGACCACACCATAACGCCACCGCCTCCGAATTTTACTGTTGGCACTACACACGCTGGCAGGTGACACTCACCGGGCATTCGCCATACCCACACCCTGCCACATTGTGTACCGTGATTAGTCACTCCACACAACGTTTATCTACTGTTCAGTCGTCCAATGTTTACGCTACTTACACCAAGCGTGGCTTTGTTTGGCATTTTCCGGCGCGATGTGTGGCTTATGAGCAGCCGCTCGACCATGAAATCCAAGTTTTCTCACCTCCCGCCTAACTGTCATAGAACTAGCAGTGAATCCTGATGCAGTTTGGAATTCCTGTGTGATGGTCTGGATAGACGGCTGCCTATTACACCTTACAACCCTCTTCAACTGTCGGCGGTCGCTGTCAGTCAACAGACGAGGTCGGCCTGTACGCTTTTGTGCTGTACGTGTCCCTTCACGTCTCCACATCACTATCACATCGGAAAAAGTGGTCATAGGGATGTTAAGAAGTGTGGAAATCTTGCGTACAGATGTATGACACAAGTGACATCGAATCACATCGATGAGGTACTGGCGGGAATTAAGCTGTGAGGATGGGCTGTGAGTCGTGCTTGGGTAACTCAGTTGGTCCGCACTTTGCACGTCGTACGAGTTTTAGTTCCGCCTGTACCGTAGCGCCACGTGTCTTCCGTGTTTTCCGTTCAGCGTGCGTGAATATTTGTGTGCATTGCATTGCTGTTTGCCGTGTAGTGTCTGGTGTTTGTGCAGCCCTTCCTGAAGTGTCGTTGTCTTCCGCTGTGATGTTCAACATGTTTCCCACAACTATTCCACGTACACTTACTGTCAGCAGCAGTTTTGATAAATCCACGAGGCATGTGAATCCTGCCTCTTTAGAGAAACGCAACTGATTGTTGGACAAGATCAAAGATGCATACAGATCAAGCGCATACTGTGTACTTTGATTCGGTACTATATATCTTTTTACTAAATTTCTCGACCCGCTTCAATTTGACAGGATACTATTAAGTCGCTGTTCTCAGGCCCCCTATACTCGTCATGACGGTTCCACTAGCATGGTTCTTTTGGCGAATACAGAAGTGGTCTGTACAAATGTTCAAAGAAATGTTCAAATGCTTGTGAAATCTTATGGGACTTAACTGCTAAGGTCATCAGTCCCTTAGCTCACACACTACTTAACCTAAACTATCCTAAGGACAAACAAACACACCCATGCCCGAGGGAGGACTCAAACCTCCGCCGGGACCAGCCGTACAGTCCATGACTGCAGCGCCCTAGACCGCTCGGCTAGTCCCTCACGGCGCAAATGTTCAGGTTTTTAGTCTCTCACCTGAGGTAGATGACAGATGAGGTACACCCTGCTCCCTTATGGGGATGTACGACATATTCGAAGAGAGTGCTGGTCTACTCAGCACCGCTTACATGTCTATCGTGGTGTTCTGTTGGTAGAAATGGGAATTACAATAAAAATATTCCGTCTCACTTGCAGGTATGTGGTTATCGGGTTCATATTACTTATACCGGCCAGGAAGGAAGCTGCTTTATTTGTAAACAGAGTGGTTACTTCCTCATCAATTGTCTGCGTCATATCATGGTACTAAAATCCGGTTACGACCAGCGTAAAGAATTAACTTTAACGGATTTTCTCCCAGGAATCTGTAACTGCACCAAGCCCAGTTGTTGAGAGCCAAAGTGGACCTTCTGAGGAGTAATGCTCATGATGCTTGCCACGTGTAGGCACATTAACGCCGTGACTTCCGCGGTGCCGGTCCCGGTTATCAAAAAAAGCGTCGCAGAACGGAGGACAGTGATGCAGTTGATGAGCCTTTTCCCTTGGCTAGCCCTTCGGATAATCCTCCGTTGCAGGACCTCCTTCTCCGGCCTGAGTTCGTGGACGAGGTTACCATGAGTGCTTCTGCACCAGATCACATGGTTACTGGTAATTCCCCTAGCGATTCTCCCGCCATCGAGGCCGCCACTTCGGAGTCGCTTGTAAAGAATTAGTTTCAGGTACCCACTTGTCTCTCCCGGCTCTATCTAATACCTCTCCTGTTATCTCAGCTTCCTAAACTACTTCTGCGCCTTCTGTCGCAGCCTCCGCGTCACAACCTGTTGATGTGCATAACGTGATTGATTCCCAATGCCAGGAGGACCCCGGCGTTACTAAACAAGTCCATTTACCCTAAGACCTGTCCGTTGACAAATGGGGTGCGGAGATCTCTCACTCTCTCCCTTTCCGTTTGAAACGAACTTTCAGAAGGAAAGTGCACCACAACTATGGATAAGCGTCTGGCAATTACACCGAAATTCCGGTATATCCGTAGGTAGTATTGTGACAATACTGCATCGTCATAAGTATCATCCGTATCACGTGTCACTGCATCAAGAACTTTATAGCGCCTATTTCCATAATCGGGTAGTGTTTTGTGAATGGGCACGTCAACAAATGCAAACGACCCCCACGTTCTTTGCCGAGGCACTATTTTCCGAGGAGTCTACATTCACAAAACCATGGTAGCATTAACCGGCATAATATGCATTACTGGAGTGAAGACAAGCCCCACTGGATCAACGTCCCCTGTCGGTTAACGTATGGTGGGTCATCATGGGGAATAAACTCATTGGTCCGTACTTTATCGACGGCACGTTCAATGGACGCAAATACCGAACATTTTTGGAATAGGAAGTATCAGTACTACTGCAGGATGTTGCCCTGGACGTTCGACAACGTATGTGGTTTCAGTATGATGGTTGCCCAGCGCATTGCGCAATTGACGCACGATAGGTATTATTAGACCGTATTTATATTGGACGGTTGATCGCCAGAGGTGGCCCTATTAATTGGCCAGCTAGGTCACCAGATTTGACGTCGCCAGATTTTTTCCTGTGCGGATATTTACAAGACAAGCTGTATCAGCAAGTGCCAACAGGTTGTGAAGACATGGTCGACTGCATCATAAACGCCTGTGCTGACATTCCCACAGATGTGTTTCTGTCCTGTGTAAGGTCATTTGAAAAGCGGATCACTAAGTGTATTGAAGTTAGCGGTACTACTCTAATTGGAAAAGCAGAGTATCTTTCGCTTCGAGCCACGGTCACAGTGGAGCGTCGAGTAGTCCGCTGTTCGATATGTGGGAGGAATACAACGTTGCGAATGGGGTTTCCAATTTGATTCTATGAAATACTGGCCTGTCCTACCCTCGCAGCATGGTGGTGTGGTTCCACGAGCCATTGGATAGTCAAGGACCATTGAATAGCATGTCGTAAATTACGATTGTGTACCCATTTCTATTCCTCCGATTTCAGCGCCATCTGAGGGGAAAATTAGAAAATGCTTCAGACAAAACGTATGTAGATTTTGCCGTAGAATAGTAATCTGCATTAAAAAAAGGGGGGTTCCCATTGAAGATTTCGAAGTTGCCCCCGCCACCCACAAACGGGGTTGGGTGGCGGGTCGACTATGGCATCATTTGATGTCCCCCTCCGAGAAAAATAAATTGGAGTTATAACTTTTTTTGATCGGAAGTGTGGTTTTCGAGATATTTGAATGCCTTCAGTTAAAATGAACACCCTGTATATGACTCTAGTGCAGAATTAACTTTTTCACAGGGAGTATTATTTGACCAGTTTTCAATTCCTGGGTTCTCGAACGTTTTTATTGTGGCTTCCGAACTTTCCACAGGCACTGCTTGTTTTGCAGGGAAGGAATTCAATTACGAGATTTCGAAGTTCTCGGTTATCGTATTGGTATAGGACGCATCTTTTGTGATCTCACTTTATTTCTTCTCTATGCCCCTCCTGGTTCTGGTGCTTCTATGGAACGTTCGCGTTTCTGCAAAGAAGAAGTCATTTACCTATTTCGTAAATCCCTGTCAAAGATTCTATTGGATCGTGATTTTAGTTTTGTTCTCCGGCCGGTGCATCAGTCCCCTAATTTTCGTTCCTGTAAAGAACTCGATGACATGGTGTGCTGCTTGTCCCTACGTGACGCATTGGCTTGTCCGTATCCTACACTTGTCCGATACACTTATTTTACTGCCACCTTCAGCAGTCGACTTGATTGCTTTTATCTCTCTGATTACTTGAGCGGGCAGCATTTGGGCTCTAATATGATGTCTGCCTGTTTTAGTGATCACTGTGCCGTAGCCGTCACATTTTATTGTGTGCAGCAACCGGTAAAATTGTATCGTCTTCCCTGGATGCTCAATATAGCCTTTCTACAAAACCATTCCCTTGGTGTTGTCATTCAGGAAGTAGACTGTGGGCCCGTTGCTCTTGTACTATAGAACGGTACTCGTCTATTGTGCAATGATTGACATTGCGTGCCAGACTACAAATTCGTAAAATTCTCATGTGTTTTGGTGTCGTGAAGGAGGCAGACGTCCGGTGGATCCGAGAATATTGTTACTCCATATTACGTCCACTTTACGATGACGTCAGGCAAGTTTCTCTGTTCGGAGGATTAAAGCTAAGTCGCTACAGCTAAAACAATTTCAGATGAACGGACTTCGGACGAGATCCCAACAACGTTCCTTTTTCGCAAGACAAACTGACTTCACTGTACCATCTTATCCGTTTGCGGGTGCGCAGTAAACGCGTTGGCATTGCATCCCTCGCTAACGCTGATGGTTGAGTGTCAACGTCCCGTCGCTATATTTTCAATTTTTTTAAATACTTTACCGAGCTGTATGATTCCCACGTTCCGGCTGAAAATTTTCTTGATGATTTTACCACTTTGTTGGAATGCGTCGTCACCACTCAATTAAACGACGGGTTTTTGAGTGATTTCAACAAAGACGATATATATGATGTCGTTATCGGGTCCCAGTCAGCAAGTCACCTAGATTGATAGGTGATACGATAATGTCAATGGTCAATGAAGTGATGAGGAGTATTCCACTTCTTTCTCCTTTCAAGGACGGTAAAATTGTCCTTATTCCGTAAACCACGTTTCGACCTGATCTTGACTCACTTCTTTCGACTACTCTTCTAAACATTGACTGTAGAACTGTCGCTCGAGCTATAAACACCAGTCTCTCTAACTTGCTCGACAAAATTATTGCCGGCCACCAAAACTGTGCGCCTGGACGCACGATACCGACTTATGTTAGCGAATGTCGAGATGTCGTTTCGATGGCTGCGGCCACTGAAATCTCGGGGGCCTTGCTTTTTCTCGACTTCCACAATGAATTTGACCGTGTCAGTCACAGCTATTTAACGAGTGTGTTAACCGCTTTAGGTTTTACTTCGACTTATTCCAGGTCATACCCAATCTTTTCACTAGCATGCCTCGTGATTGTGAACGGTCATCTTACCTCCGGATTTCGATCCGATGGGTCTACTCCAGAGAAACCACTTATCAGAGGCACTTTTTGTTTTGTTCTTGGAACCCTTGCTTCGGCGTATTGCTATGCAACTACGTGGCTGCACTATAGTGGGGAACTATTGTTGGTCCTCGCGTACGCCGATGACGTCATGGTTTTGGTGCGAAATATCGACGACATTCCCGAGACCAAAGATACCTTGGATTCTTTTTGTCGCCTTGCTGGTGTCCATATTAATGATCGTAAATGCACGTTATTGCCGTCACGGAGCCTTAACGAAGTGGTAATCAATCCCCTGGGCGACTATGGTCGATCACCACAAGGCCTTAGGGGTCATAGTGGATCGCAACCCGACCAAAGTGGCGGCACCTAACTGTGCGGGAGGCTACGATATGTGTTCAGGGAGCGATTCGTGAACACGGACGTCGTTCCCTTAGCGTACTTCACCAAGTGCAGGTTTTAGACATCTATTCTCAGTGAAGTGCATTACATTGCACAGATAGTCCCGCTTCCCGCGATGATGTCCCAAAGACTTAAATAACTATCCGGTCGATTCCTGTGGCGAAGACACATCTTTCGAGTTCGGTATGAAGTGGTGACCGGGCCCCGCAAGCTCAGAGGATTAGATCTTCCCGATATCAAAGCGAAGGCGTCTATCTTGTTTGTACGACGCAATGTCTTAGCACATACATGGGCGCCGTATCCCATTACATCTCGTTTATTTTCCTCTCTCCAGTCGGTCAGGCTTATTCCTACCGTCACTGTCGGATTAACCTTACTTTGCGCCACATTCGCGAATACTTTACTATTGTCAGCTTCTAAGGTGTTGATATCCCTTCAAAAATGCACTTCATTACTGGAGTCTTATTAACCTGCTGCGCTGAACTGTCTTGCCTCTCTCGTGTTGAAATCGCTTAGCTGTCAACATCCTGGTAAACTGGTCTCTTCTTAGTCTTCCATATTACCGACAGGCTCACTCATCGTTTGAAACCGACTGACGAAACCGACCGGCGACCATCTTTTTCGCATAGGCCTTCGCCAGACTGACCAATATGACGAACCTCATCACACTCATACCTCACTTCACAGGCTGGTCTCTTGTGGACGGGATCAATGGCTCTGGATTGGTCAAAAACTGGATTTTCTTTCCCGAGGGCCTGAATCCGCTTTTTCGGGTGAATTTATTATTCATGCGGACGTATGGTCTGACTTCTGGGCCACTAAGTTCACTATGTCATTGAAAGAGAGAACGACCCTGATCCCCTTGTCTTTCACAAATGTCTGGAGACCGCGCATTGGAAATGGCTGCGTTCGCCACGTTACCGAGCAGTTTTTGTAAATGTGGTTTTTCTTGTCTTTAGTCGACAAGTTGTTGAGTAAGTTCACCTATCCATATCAAAAAAACGAGTAGATGGACAATAGGTTGTGGGTTAGTTTCCTGGTTGTTGAGAACATTTCTCTCTTTTTCGTACTAATTATTTGTTTCTTTAATTTGCATCTCATATTGGACTACGGTAGTCTGAATGTTCATGATAATACCAAGTCAAGCTGATAACGAGAAGAGTTAAAAAAAAAGTTGGTAGAGCACTTGCCCGCAAAAGGCAAAGGTCTCGGATTAATGTCTCAGTCGAGAACACCGTTTTAATATGTAAGGAAGATTCATATCAGCGCACACTTCGCAGCAGAGTGAAAAATACATGGAGTTTTTTCCTGTCGAACTACCACATTCCTGTGACGTAAATAATTTGAAAATCCATTATATTATTATTTACAACGTTTGGTTGCATTTACAATATCATTTTCAGGTTCTACTAGAAAATGGCTTCAACATAAACCCCGGAACAGATAGTGGATTAAAATAAAGAACTATGTACAGGGTGTTTCAAAAATGACCGGTATATTTGAAACGGCAATAAAAACTAAACGAGCAGCGATAGAAATACACCGTTTGTTGCAATATGCTTGGGACAACAGTACATTTTCAGGCGACAAACTTTCGAAATTACAGTAGTTACAATTTTCAACAACAGATGGCGCTGCATGTGATGTGAAAGATATAGAAGACAATGCAGTGTGTGGGTGCGCCATTCTGTACGTCGTCTTTCTGCTGTAAGCGTGTGCTGTTCACAACGTGCAAGTGTACTGTAGACAACATGGTTTATTCCTTAGAACAGAGGATTTTTCTGGTGTTGGAATTCCACCGCCTAGAATACAGTGTTGTTGCAACAAGACGAAGTTTTCAACGGAGGTTTAATGTAACCAAAGGACCGAAAAGCGATACAATAAAGGATCTGTTTGAAAAATTTCAATGGACTGGGAACGTGACGGATGAACGTGCTGGAAAGGTAGGGCGACCGCATACGGCAACCACAGAGGGCAACGCGCAGCTAGTGCAGCAGGTGATCCAACAGCGGCCTCGGGTTTCCGTTCGCCGTGTTGCAGCTGCGGTCCAAATGACGCCAACGTCCACGTTTCGTCTCATGCGCCAGAGTTTACACCTCTATCTATACAAAATTCAAACGTGGCAACCCCTCAGCGCCGCTACCATTGCTGCACGAGAGACATTCGCTAACGATATAGGGCACAGGATTGATGACGGCGATATGCATGTGGGCAGCATTTGGTTTACTGACGAAGCTTATTTTTACCTGGACAGCTTCGTCAATAAACAGAACTGGCGCATATGGGGAACCGAAAAGCCCCATGTTGCAGTCCCATCATCCCTGCATCCTCAAAAAGTACTGGTCTGGGCCGCCATTTCTTCCAAAGGAATCATTGGCCCATTTTTCAGATCCGAAACGATTACTGCATCACGCTATCTGGACATTCTTCGTGAATTTGTGGCGGTACAAACTGCCTTAGACGACACTGCGAACACCTCGTGGTTTATGCAAGATGGTGCCCGGCCACATCGCACGGCCGACGTCTTTAATTTCCTGAATGAATATTTCGATGATCGTGTGATTGCTTTGGGCTATCCGAAACATACAGGAGGCGGCGTGGATTGGCCTCCCTATTCGCCAGACATGAGCCCCTGTGACTTCTTTCTGTGGGGACACTTGAAAGACCAGGTGTACCGCCAGAATCCAGAAACAATTGAACAGCTGAAGCAGTACATCTCATCTGCATGTGAAGCCATTCCGCCAGACACGTTGTCAAAGGTTTCGGGTAATTTCATTCAGAGACTACGCCATATTATTGCTACGCATGGTGGATATGTGGAAAATATCGTACTATAGTGTTTCCCAGACCGCAGCGCCATCTGTTGTTGAAAATTGTAACTACTGTAATTTCGAAAGTTTGTCCGCCGGAAAATGTACTGTTGTCCCAAGCATATTGCAACAAACGGTGTATTTCTATCGCTGCTCGTTTAGTTTTTATTGCCGTTTCAAATATACCGGTCATTTTTGAAACACCCTGTAACAACTTCAGGGAAACTAAGAATTCTTGGAAGAAAGCTGAAGTGGTGGTTATCGTCATGTTCCATTTGGCTGGCAGTCGTATAAGCACTTGGGTGCTACTTGCCGCGACTAATCAAGCACGAGCCGGTGCCGTCTGAGTCGTACAACTGGTAGTCGCCTACCAGGTCTGCTAGCATACGATCAGCTCTGCAATAGCTCGAAAATGGTCAAGGCACAAGTGAAACGAGACAAGCACAGTCGAACTTCTTGTACGATACTTGAGTCAAATCAAAACCTTCAGTATTTTTTACATACGGTTTACTGAACAAAAATGGAACAAAGTGTTTCATTTTGTGACATAGCCTCCACGACGTTCAACACATTTCATCCAGCGCGCAAGAAGAGCAAGGACTCCTGTGGAAAAAATTTATTGTAGTCCTGTGCGCAGCTACTTGTGCACTGGCTGGTGCACCTCCTCTTCGGGACGAAATTTATTTCCTGCCATCGTCCCTTCGAGTGATCTAAACTAGTGGTAATCACTTGGCGCGAGATCTGGTGAGTATGAAGGATATGGAAAAGCATCAGAGTGAAAGCCAATGATGGTTGTAACTGTTGCATAGGTAGTATGAAATCGAGCATTGTCATGTTGCAAAATGACACTTTCAGGCAGATGTCAATTTGATCCGACTAAAGGCTGAAGATAATTTTTTAACAAATCTCAAAATGACGCAGTGATGATGGATTGATCGCATTTCCCCTAAGCGTATAGTGTTCCTAGGTAGCGACTCACTGGCTCCAAAAAGAGTCAGCATAATCTTACCTGCAGGCGGCTGCGTGTAGAGCGTCTTGGGATTTGATGATGAGAAATGGCGCTATTCTTTGTTTACTCTCTTGGTTCCGGCTTGGTGTGAACCCAAGTTTGTCGCATGGAAGCCATCACTTTCTACTACAAAGTGCCACAAAAGTTCTTCACAGAAGTCAAGACATGGCTCTTTCAGTTCTGGAGTGAGCTGCCATGGTATGCACCTTACAGATACTTTGCGTAGCCGAAACACCTCATGAATAATGTGATGGGCTGAGGCATGTCTAATGCTTAGGTTAGTGGCTATTTCATCCACAGTCAAACGGTGATTGCCCCTCACAATGATTTCAGCTGCTGGAATAGAGTCTGGTGTCACAACGCGATGTGCCTAACCTGAGTGGGAAGCATGTGCCACAGAAGTCACGCCGTTTCTGAACTTCCTACCGTGCGACTGAGGGAGTGACATACATGCCTCACCATGCAGCAGTTTTATTCATGGATGGATTTTAATAAGTTTCGTATCTTAAATTTTCAGAAACATATGAAAGGATCCTGTTCCTCATTGGTGCATGTCACAAGCTGTGCAACCATTGTAAACTGGTGTTGGGGCAGTGTTTCGCTTGCGTGCAGTACTCTGCCACCTGTTGGGCGTTCATTAAAGCATTGGTAACTACACTGCAAACTTACAGAACAATAGGGCCGAAAATCGAATGTGTATTATGTTTTTTAATATTCTCATCTGTCTCCCTCTCGTTACAGAGAATTACAGAGTTTGCAGAATTGTAACCAGGTGAACTGGAGCTGCACAAGGTAGAGCAATGCGTAAAATAATATAAAGATTGAGTATTCCAGATTTTGGTGAAGTATAATTAAAACAAAGTAATACAGCTATTAGATGTTCGTACTTCGAGAAGATCGAAGGAGAAATGGTATTTTCACGGCTCTTCGACAACAAGGCCACTTGATGTGGAACCCAAGCTCGAACTGGGGGAGTGTAACTTCAGTCTAGATACTCGGGTGTTCTTTCCGACTGCGAGTCAAGTGTCGTAACTTACCCACCATAACACCTAGCTTGATATGTACTCCAAGGAAGCGAAAAAGTTAAAGCTTTCTGCTTTACTCAGATCCGGCTGCCAGAACATCCGTCAGGAACACTGAGATGGTGCAATTGGAACTAAGTACATAGGCTCCTGTGGGCTGAAGGATTTTCTTGTTTAAAGAATGCGGAGAATAATTTTCAGATTTTCTCCTGCGAGTAAAGCGTTTCACATCACTGCATTCTGCTTTTTAATACCGACGCAACGACAGCAAGGACGTCTTCAAAGTGAACATCCGAAAACTCTTAAATAATTATAAGTCTGAGGACATCTGGTTATGACTTTTGATAGAAAGCATGCAGACGTTCATTTTGCTCTCGTTTTTAGTATCCACTCGTTTGTCCATTTCGAAAATTGCTTTTTATTTCTTTTCCTCTTCAACTTCACAATCATTGCACGAGTAAACTCTGTGGCACGGATTATGTTGTCCATGTTATATACATCATGAGCAAAGGTCACGCAGATCTTGTTGAATAGATCAGTTTTCAAGTGCCGCACGAGTCTATTAGTATGTAACTGCTTGGGATGAGGCAAGCGGAAATGTGTACGCGTGGCTATAGCAAGTTCGGCGTCAGAAAGCGGCGGGAAGTTGCAATCAGGCCCCCACAGCGCTCTATCAGCGACACCATCTGGGGCCCCTCGCCAGGTCAACCGTGACAAAGCAAAACTGGCGGGTAATCTGCCAAAGTGGCGGCCTCACTTCGTATTAGTCTTCGGGAGCCGACAAAACAACTGATCACACTCCTTTCCATTGTTCAGTCGTTCGCGCAACACCATCACCCACACCATTGCCCACAACTTTCGGCACATGCTTTGACAAGTCACTCGAGAAATAAATCTACTCTATATCACTGTAACACACAAGCGGCTCGTAGTGAAATTGCGTGATTATGGAATATCGTCTCAGTTATGTGACTGGATCTGTGATTTCCGGTCAGAGAGGTCACAGTTCGTAGTAACTCAAATCGCTCTGAGCACTATGGGACTTAACGTCTGAGGTCATCAGTCACCTAGAACTTAGAACTACTTAAACCTAACTAACCTAAGGACATCACACACACCCATGCTCGAGGCAGGATTCGAACCTGCGACCGTAGCGGTCGCGCGGTCCCAGACTGTAGCGCCCAGAACCGCTCGGATACGCCGGCCGGCTCGTAGTAACTGACGGAAAGTTATCGAGTAAAACAGAAGTGATTTCTGGCGTTCCCCAAGGTAGTGTTACAGGTCCTTTGCTGTTCCTTATCTATATAAACGATTTGGGAGACATTCTGAGATGCCATCTTCAGTTGTTTGCAGATGAAGCTGTCATTTATCGACTAATAAAGTCATCAGAAGATCAGAACAAACTGCAAAACGATTTAGAAGAAATGTCGGAATGGTGCGAAAAGTGTCAGTTGACCTTAACTAACGGAAAGTGTGAGGTCATCCACATGAGTGCTAAAAGAAACTCGTTAAACTTCGGATAAAGATAAATCAATCTAATCTAAAAGCCGTAAATTCAACTAAATACCAAGGTATTACGATCAACTTAAATTGGGAGGAACACAGAAAATGTTGTGGGGAAGGTTAACCAAAGACTGCGTTTTATTGGCAGGACACTTAGACAATGTAACAGACCTACTAAGGAGACTGCCTACACTACGCTTGTCCGTCCTCTTTTAGAATACTGCTGCGTGGTGTGGGATCCTTACCAGAGAGGATTGACGGAGTACATCGAAAAAGTTCAAAGAAAGGCAGTACGTTTTGTATTACCGTGAAATGTGGAAGAGAGTGTCACAGATGTGATATACGCTTTGGGATGGACATCATTAAAAGAAAGGCGTTTTTCGTTGCGACGGAATCTTCTCACGAAATTCCAATCACCAACTTTCTCCTCCGAATGCGAAAATATTTTATTGACACCGACTTACATAGGGAGGAACGATCACCAAGATAAAATAAGGGAAATCAGAGCTCGTACGGAAAGATATAGGTATTCACTCTTTCCGTGTGCTATGCGAGATTGGAGTAATAGAGAATTGTGAAGGTGGTTCGATGAACCCTCTGCCAGGCACTTAAATGTGATTTGTAGAGTATCCATGTAGACGTAGACCAAAAATACTGTAGAGTTTTTCATAATCGGACCTTGCTGGTCACTGAAATTTCCTGCACCAGTATTCTGGCTATCATTGTGGTTATTTCGCAGACTCTGCGGTGTCTTTGCACCACTAACCGCTCACACCACCCGCCCTGCCCAGAACAGAAGACCCTACGCACAGAATCCAAGTGCCTATCTTCTTTGATGTACCGAATTGTAACAGCTGGACGGGAGGGTAGCATCGTCACAACTTGTAACGTGCTATTGACATATAGACGTCATCAGTACAGGAAACATTTTCACCACGTTGTCAGCAGTTCATGATCTTGTAGTTATAGTTGCTAACTCTCAATCAGGGGTCTCCCATACTCTATTCCCGGCCGGGTGGGGGATTTTTTCCGTCCGGGACTATACTGCGTTCAGCATAAGAATAAATCTCATGTAAACATTATACTATGTATCCTTCCGAATTTGCTGGAACCTCACTGGATTGCGTTTCACGTGGAGCGGAAGCCAAGTTGTCTCGAGTACAGTCGAGTACGATAATGAAAACACGTTTTATCCTGTACGTTACTCGTACATCGACTCAGCGATGATATGGGGCAACAGCTTTACCGGCACATTTAAGCTGGACAGCAATGGCCAGGCAAGTGATCCAACTAACCTGCGGTGATGTTAACAGTTGCAGTAAAGACGTAAAAAGAGACGAGCAGAGAACAATTTAGCTTTGAGTCTCATTTAATTTTTAAACAAAAGGGAATTATGCATGGCAGAATTCAGGCGAAACGCTTCTTAGGTGCCCTGACGGAAAACATAACATGCTCTAGATCTTCGCTGACATAGTATTGTAATTAAAAACAAGAACGATGACAAGTTCTGGCTTAACAAGGGCAATTTTTCTGCATGAGCTGTGCGTGGCGTAAAAGCGCACTGCTTATTTCCCATGTAATTAAATATCGAAACCACTGAAAGTATTACAGTCAGTCGTCTGGTAATCTCTCAACTCCTTTCATATCGAACGCGGAGGAATACATTTCAGTACTTCTACTTTGATAAAGAGGCGATCAGCAACAGAATCTCAAGCCACCATAAAGTCCACATTTCCTCCTCCTCCTCCTATTTTATGGCGTGGTGTCCTGCATTTCGCCATCGTTCGGCAGTAACGTGTTACAAAGCTTCGTGCATTAGTTCCAGTACGTTTGGTAGCTTAAATGTCTTCTTGGTTCTCGCGAAAAAACCCTTAACTCGGCTCTAGATCAGTTCTATTGGGTTCAGATAGCAGTGGTACGATGAAAACTGTAAAAATGCAGCATTTGTAGAGTGTTCTCCACGCAATCAAAATTGTTTTCCACGTTTCTACGACGCTTATCACTCTGGTTCGTGTGATACCACACCTGTCCAACAAAACAATGGGCATATTCAATTAAAGACTATTTTATTTTTCATTTTTCTCCAAAAAATGTTATTGATTGATGCTTTCTTAACTTCAGCAATCTTTTCTAAAATATCGAGACTTAAGAATTTATATTTGCAACTAAAACCAAAATTTTGGGTGCCATATGTAATTAGAAAGTAGAAGACGTGCATTTTTCTTGGAAAATGATGGTTAAATATGTGTTAATTAAAACACATTTAACTAATTTCATACGTAAATGATCTAAGTATTCAAACCGAAAAGAAATTTATTAACCACAACGGTATTCGAGCTGTCACCCCAAATCTTGTATGCCTATAATTCAACGACGCTGACGATTAACCCACGCATACTATTTATGTAAGTGCTACTGTTTATTACATAGCGTTTCTCGAAAAACGCTAGACCTTGTTTTTCTCTGTAAGCTTGTGAAAACCATTAAGAACAACTTGTTTCTCGCACTTAACGGTGTTCTGCGCTCATGTTCCACTACAAAGTGGGAAGCAGTGTCATACATTTTTACAGTACGTAGTAACAGCGACACAGTCAGAGCACAAGTAGCGTTTACGGAGTCTGTGACAGTAAAAGAGTTTTGATATTAAAATTACGTAGCTTAAGTACGATTAAGATAAACGTTTATGGTTGTTAGTACATCAGAATGTCTTAAAGTTTCAATTATGATGGCACAGTTATTAGATATCTAATACATGAGATGGACCTACTTCCAAGAGTGGAACAACACTAGTGTACGAAAGAGAATGCATATGCAAGAGAGTTACGGCTGCTGACCAATCATCGCGCTTGTGTTTGTTTACATCAGGTTTATTCTTATGATGAACGAAGTATATGTGTGTGTATTGTCTTCAAAATCATTTCATAATCACTTATGTGCAAGTCGCCTAATTGGTGTCAAATAAAAAGATTTTTACGAAGCGGCCGTATTTCCCAAAAATGGTTCAAATGGCTCTGAGCACTATGGGACTCAACTGCTGAGGTCATTAGTCCCCTAGAACTTAGAACTAGTTAAACCTAACTAACCTAAGGACATCACAAACATCCATGCCCGAGGCAGGATTCGAACCTGCGACCGTAGCGGTCTTGCGGTTCCAGACTGCAGCGCCTTTAACCGCACGGCCACTTCGGCCGGCCCCGGATTTCCCAGAAGGAGACTCTCGGTGAAATATGCCATAATACATTTCTTTCTTTTTTTACCACGATTTTGTTAGATCGCTTCGCTGACTGTTGGGTACAAATTTTGCAACTCATTTTAAACTAACTTCCCGATGAGCTACAGAATTGCAATATTAAATATTGCTCAGAACTAGATGACAATGCAATATTAACTCGCTTTGTTTGTGTTGTGTGGCGCAGAGTACTTTGTTTACCGCTGTCATTTGTCGCTGAGCTAAAGACTTGGACTTTTAAAATAGTTTTGAACTGAATGACAATACGGTATTAACTTACGTCCTTTTCTGGTGTGTGGCAGAGAGTACTTTGTGTACCACTCCCATTTCCCATTTGTCCTGCGTGAGCTCAAATCTCGGAGGAGGAAACAACATATTGGTTGAGTCAAGTGAAGAGAAACTTAAATACACCTGAAATTCATCAAATGCCTTTGTCATATTCTCATCAAAATGTTTGAAATCGACTGAGAAATTTCACACACAAGATTTAAAATCATATAATAGTTATTTAAATAAAAATGTATTTCTATTGTATCACGTTTTTAAACAGGACTAAAAAATAAAACATCATTACACCTAGACTCATGCAGATTGCTAGGCCATACAGATAGTCCTAAAAATCTGCCGTGGTGGATTTTTAATATCTATGAAAATAGTTGTAAGTTTTAAACGCAAAACGTAGGGAGCACGCAATACATAATCGATGCATGAATAGTTCGCCTCCTCATTATTATCTCTTACATATGCCCCACGTTTTTCATGTTTTATCTTACAAATATTTTCACAATCACAAATTTTCAAGACTATCTGTATGGGGCTAGGAATCTGTATGGCACAAGGAGAAATAATTTTGAACTTTTTAGTCTGATTCAGATACATTGTTATACTAAAAATTTATTTTTTAAAATAATTATTTTTCTACCCTTGGAGCATCCCTTATCATTCTCTGTGCCCTGTGACGTGTGATAAGCATAGATAAACGTGTAAAGCAGTGGTTTTGGATTACATGTCTGTTAGTTGGCTGTCGTTCAGTACTGAATTAGAGAGGCATTTTCTGCACTGGACGCTGTTACGAGGTGCATTCAAGTTCTAAGGCCTCCGATTTTTTTTCTCCGGACTGGAAAGAGATAGAAACATGCGCATTTTTTCAAAATGAGGCCGCGTTCATTGTCAATACGTCCCAGAGATGGCAGCACCGTACGGCAGATGCAATTTTACCGCCAGCGGCGAGAATGAGATCTGTTTTAAATACTTAAAATGGCGACGTTTTCCTTACTTGAACAGCGTGCAATCATTCGTTTTCTGAATTTGCGTGGTGTGAAACCAATTGAAATTCATCGACAGTTGAAGGAGACATGTGGTGATGGAGTTACGGATGTGTCGAAAGTGCGTTCGTGGGTGCGACAGCTTAATGAAGGCAGAACATCGTGTAACAGCAAACCGAAACAACCTCGGGCTCGCACAAGCCGGTCTGACGACATGATCGAGAAAGTGGAGAGAGTTGTTTTGGGGGATCGCCGAATGACTGTTGAACAGATCGCCTCCAGAGTTGGCATTTCTGTGGCACAATCCTGCATGACGACCTGAAAATGCGAAAAGTGTCATCCAGATGGGTGCCACGAATGCTGACGGACGACCACGTGGCTGTCCGTGTGGCATGTTGCCAAGCAATGTTGACGCGCAACGACAGCACGAATGGGACTTTCTTTTCGTTGGTTGTGACAATGGATGATACGTGGATGCCATTTTTCAATCCAGAAACAAAGTGCCAGTCAGCTCAATGGAAGCACACAGATTCACCGTCACCAAAAAAATTTCGGGTAACCGCCAGTGCTGAAAAAATGATGGTGTCCATGTTCTGGGACAGCGAGGGCGTAATCCTTACCCATTCCGTTCCGAAGGGCACTACGGTAACAGGTGCATCTTACGAAAATGTTTTGAAGAAAAAATTCCTTCCTGCACTGCAACAAAAACGTCCGGGAAGGGCTGCGCGTGTGCTGTTTCACCAAGACAACGCACCCGCACATCGAGCTAACGTTACGCAACAGTTTCTTCGTGATAACAACTTTGAAGTGATTCCTCATGCTCCCTACTCACCTGACCTGGCTCCTAGTGACTTTTGGCTTTTTCCAACAATGAAAGACACTCTCCGTGGCCGCACATTCACCAGCCGTGCTGCTATTGCCTCAGCGATTTTTCAGTGGTCAAAACAGACTCCTAAAGAAGCCTTCGACGCTGCCATGGGATCATGGCGTCAGCGTTGTGAAAAATGTGTACGTCTGCAGGGCGATTACGTCGAGAAGTAACGCCAGTTTCATCTATTTCGGCAGAGTAGTTAATTACAAAAAAAATATCGGAGGCCTTAGAACTTGAATGCACCTCGTACAATCCGTGATAGTCGATGATGTCCCATGTCATCAACATTTTGTTGCCTACTCTGGCCTGTAGCGGTTTCCCCCGAATGAAGGTGTTTGGGGTTCACTGTTGAAACAGCGACGTGTAAAAATACCGGTGGGAGTAAAATACCATTTCCTTGTTACAAACGTGTGAGTACTTTAAACTCCCTAGATGTTTCTCCTTGGTATTTCACGTTTGCCTGATAACTGACTTGGTACACCAAGTTTCATCAGGATATTTTTCAGGCTCAGCCTGTGCATACTATTATACGCATCGGAGAATCGTACAAATGTTGCCAGAATGGCTCTGATAAACTCTCAGCAGGCTACTTCTACAATACGTGCATAATGCTAAACATTTGATCTGTATTTGATCTTCCTACACGAAAACCTGCTTGTTAACCGCCGGCTACCTTTTCAGTAAAGGCTTTAATTTTTATACGAAGATTAATGAAATTACTTTGCATGGCACACTCAGCAGCTAAGTAACTCTACTGCTGTTACAGTCCCTTTCGTCTTATTTATTGACATAATTACAAATGATTTATAATCTTTGAGATTTTCTTGTACCTCCACATTGGCAGAATACAGCGTTTTCCGCGCTTCAGTTGTTCTGTCGTCAGCGCGGGCCTTCCTCCTTGCTAAAATTTCCAGTCACTGCTCTCACATCCTCCTCAGTGACGAGTACACTTTCCATCTCTTTTCCATGCTCCAAATCTGGACAACAGTTATGTATCCTCCCTCCATTAAGTAACTTTAATGCTCAAAATATTCGCACTACCTGCCCAATATCTTGTCCTCGCTTATGAGCGTCTCTACGTCTCGACTGTTATCGACAGCTTACAGCCTGTCAGTAATAGAACAACTGTTCGGAGATGATGGCTCTGATCACTCAGCGTTTCTCTATGACGAATAATCCGTCCATACCACATGGGAATATCTTCACGAAAGAACATTATGGTTACAGGGTTGTGCGCTTGAAATCTTGTTTAGATCCTTGTTTCACCATCCAAACTGAGGTTTCCCGCAGTTTCTCTAATTCGCTTAGGCTTAGTGTCAGACTGTTTTCCTCGGAAAGGATGGGGTCTATTTCCTTATCTGTCCTTTCCCAATCAGAGCATGTGCTCTGGAACTAGTGACCGCATCGTTGACGGGACATTAAACCCTAACCTTTCTTCCTCGTTGTATCCAGAATCTCTTTTTGCACCAGACCATAATCACAAAAAGCGTACCTGCCGTTGTTGTATTCGGCCCTGAAGAACGACCTGCTATTTTATGTGAAACCTTTCTACATCTACATACATACTCTGCAAACCACTGTGTAGTACATGCCAGAGGACACTTATCTTGGTACCATAAACTGATCAGCCAGAACATTAGGACCTCCTACCTAATAGCCAGTATGTCCACCTTTAGCACCGATAACGGCGCCGACGCGTCGTGGCATGAAAGCAATGAGGCCTTGGTAAGTCGCTGGAGGGATTTGGTAACAACTATACACACAAGTCACCTAATGCTAGTAAATTCCGGGAAAGGGGGCGATGAACTCTGACACCACGTTCATTCACATCCCAGATGTGTCCGATCGGGTTCAGATCTGGTGAGTTGGGCTGGCAGCAAATCAACTGGAACTCGCCACTGTGTTCCTCGAACCACTCCATCACACTTCGAGCCTTGCGACATGACGCATAAACTTGTTGAAAAATGTCCCTGCTGTCAGGAAACATGATCGTCATGAAGGTGTGTACACGATCTGCACCCACTGTTTGCTACTCCTTGGTCGTCATGGTGCCTTGCACGTGCTCCACTGGACCCATGGATGCCCACGTGAATGTTCTCCAACGCGTAATGGAGCTACATCTACAGCTACGTGATTACTCTGCTATTCACAATAAAGGGTCTGGCAGAGGGTTCAATGAACCAGCTTCAAGCTGTCTCTCTACCGTTCCACTCTCGAATGGCGCTCTGGAAAAACGAGCTGGCTACCTCCAGCTTGTCTTCGTCACGCAGTACAGGTGTTGTGGAGCAATTCCCCTGGATGACGACTGATTCGCGCCCTCCCATCGGCATGATGAGGAAGGTATTGGAATTCATGAGACCATGCAACGCTCTGCCACTGCGCCAACGTCCAGTGCCCATCATCATGTGCCCATCACAGCGTCCGGGCCATCACAATCTGCAGTCAGTCAAATTCAGATAGTTCGCGCGCCTTTCCCATTAGACACACGGACAACACGCGCACTGATACTGCATGCACCGCGCGCGTGTCTAACTAGCAGTCATTCCTCGCCCGGGGACGCTGCTATCGAGTGGATGGGTTTATATCGATAGTAGGTCAGTGGTCATAATGTTCTGGCTGATCAGCGTATATCAGCGTTTCTTTCTGTTCCAATCATGTGTGGAGCGCGGTAATAGCATTCTGCGAGCTGTAAATAGTCTTTTCCTCTTCATGTTCCCTACGGGTGCGATCCGTAGGGAGCTGGGAAATATCTTCAGATTTTTCGCTTAATACTGGTTCTTGAAACTTGATAAGTAATTAAATACGTCATAGTAGTAATTAATTGTTCCACAGAATCTGGTTGTTGATGGTATTTCATTTTACCGAGCTAGTATCAATGGTTGCCCATCATCAGCGGTATCAGTATTACACAAAAGACACGTATTTCTAACAATACGTTATTTATAGTGTACACACTTGTGTTTTATCCATATAAGGTTTTTCAGTTCATTATAACGAGATTTGCCTAAATGTACTGTTCTCTCGCGTATGCCAATGACAATATTTTGTAGTGTCTATCAGTCCTACTTATAGTCGAAAATGGATATTTTGTAAGAAATAGAAATTTTCACATACACAGAATGATTTTTCCACCATGTACAAATCTAGGGATTGATCGATGAAAGGGCACGAACAGAAAACGTATGTCCGTAAATGCATGGTTTCCGTGCTAGAGACCATTTATTCAATCATACATTGTTACAGAGACTGCAGCTACAGTTACAGTATGTGTTGGAAGTGGTTTCCTTGTGCCTCAACAGATTCGTGTACGCGCCGTATGTTCTTTCTCAGAGGTTGACATCAGACAGGCTGCATCCGGGCAGTGTCAAAGGCATCATGAATACGCTACTCCTGTGTCTCCACATCTGGAATGGGCTCTGCATACACTATACCTTTGAGATGGCCCCATAACCAGAAATCACACGGATTGAGATCCGGTGTACGACCAGAGCATGCAAATGGATCCCCTCGTCCGATCTATCGATGAAGGAAGACACGATTAAGATGCGTCCGGACGTTAACGGCGAAATGGGCTGGAGCACCATCATGTACCAGCCACATAATTCTTCGAATCATCAATGGCACTTCCTCCAGCAGGTAGGCAAAGTCATCCGCAAATCTCGGAATCGTGGTTGCCTGGTGAAGAAAGCAGTGACAAAACTGCTCCAGATGTGTGAAGTCTGTCACTAGTAAGCCCTGCACACGTTCTAAGTGATAATGGTAGTAACAATTGTCATGGAGAATGTCGTCGTCTGGCGTACCCTGAACTGGCGAGCCAGCTGTCTGTTACTGACACAGCTGTCGCCTTCCACAGTGTTAATCACATTTTCCTCCAAGTCTGGTGTGCGAACATTTCAGGTACGTCCTTCATGATTTCCTCCTCCCTGAAACGACCCTGTCTCAGACAAAGGGCGAAGCACTGTTGCAAACATTGAATGCTGTGGTTGTTGTCGGTGGGGATAGGTCTCTTGATACAACCTTGCGCCCGCCGCCCGTTGCCATTTGCCTTTCCGTAAGTAAACAGCATGTAGGCAAGGTTTCGATTCGAAAACGGAACCATTGCATATAATGCTGTGTCACATCCACTACAAGGTGAGTCAGCAAGAGAGGTGAATCAGACACAACATTACCAATTACTATGGCAGGAGAGAGCACTAGGGCATGCATACTGGAACTGTGGCTGCTTGGGACAGTCCGTATTAGATCGGAGTTCCTGTAATAAAGTATGATTAAATCCGTTTCCGAACATAAGTTCATTAGACCTGGTTTGTTCCGTATCCTCTCATCGATCAATCCCAAGAGCTTTACACGATGGAAAAAATCACCCTGTATAATAAAACATCCTGAAGTTATTTTAAACAAAAGACCCATGTAAAACAAAAAAATTATTCGAAAATTTCGCTAGTCGTGCTAGTATACTTTCTTGGCAACACAATTCTTTGTTCTGCTAACAGAAATAATACAAATTAGAAGTAGCATTATATATATTCTGTTATATATACCAAAAATAATCTTTCCATATACAGCATTATTAATGACAACTACAAATATTTCGTAAAAAATTCTTATTAATGACTGTACGCATGTAATAAATTCACTTAATCATATCCTTACATAAATATTACGAAATATTGTCACTGGAATACGCTAGGGAGCATTACATGTAAGGCAAGTCACATTACAATGAATTGAAAAATCCCATTTGCATAAAAACTACTATATACACTGTAAGCAATGAATTATAAGATATATGTCTTTTGTTTACTACAGATGCGGATGAAGATATGCAACGCTCGAAACTAGTTCAGTAAAATAAAATACTACCCGCAAAGAGATTCTGTCAAACGATTAATTACTAATATGACATGTTTACAGCTTCTACAAGGTGCACGGCATGGATAAGATATTTGTAAATACGCTTTCGAGAGATAAATGGAGTCTATCTTCTAAAGTTCATCAGCTCAGATTTTTCAGCGTTTCCGTGCCGCTGTTTAAAGGGTCAAACAAACAGGCGACCATTTGTGCAGGTCTTCTTTCTATACTTTAAATACACCATGTTAAATCTCTCTGGTACGGGTCACGTCCACTTCATCATTTTAAATATCGGTTGCACAAGTGATTTTTTAGTAATCTCCTTTGTACACTGACTCCGCTTTCCCAGTACCCTACCAATAAACCGAAGTCTACTACAAGCTTTACCTACGTCTGAGCGAGCCTATGTGATCATTCCACTTCATACTCCTACAAATTGCTACACGCAAATATTTGTATGAGGTGAATGATCGTATGACATTATTGTCCAGGCGACTCCGTCTACGGTTGGTTGGTCGCCTGGTGCAAGTCTTTCTACTTGACGGCACTTCGTCGTCTTTATGATGAAGATGAGATGAGATGAAATTATTGGGACAAACAAACACTCAGTCCCCAAGCGAGTATAATCTCTGGCCCAATCGAGATTCGAGCCGGGGACCCTATGATCCACAGGCCGCGACACAAATCACCAGATCACGGGCCGCGGACTTTGTGTGAGTTGACGCTTACTAATTATGATACATTGGTTTTGTAATCGTAAGGCACTATTTTTCTGCGTTTTGTGAAGTGCATAGTCTTACATTTCTGAACGTTGTCAAACAGTTGCTGAAGTTTCCACTACTTTGAAATTTTATCAAGATCTGACGGGAGAGAAAAACAAAAAGTCCAAATCGCAATTTATTTTCGTTCTGTTGAGGGTTGTCGGTTTCCGTTATAATAATCGTCTGCAGACCAAGATTATAAAATGCATTAACACGGGATGTGGATTATTGTATCTGATGACATACTATTAGCAACAATGAAAGAACCTTAGTAAAAAAAAGCCATAAAATAAACTTCAGACAGACCATATGAGGAGCGAACGCTTGGAGCGGATGTAATAACGTAAGGTGTCTGTCACCACCTGATGCTCAGTTTTACAGTTACGAAAATTGTCAAAAAATTACCAGTTTTTGCACCACTATGATATCTTATTCAAATCTAAGTGAAAAGAAAAATAAAAAGTCTATATCGAAATTTATTTTCGTTCTGCAGGAGGTTGCTGGTTTCCGTTATAATAATCGCATCAGCACGGAAGTTATGAAATGCAATAATACAAAAAGGGGATTATTGTATCTCATGACACACCGTTAGCAACAATGAAATGAAATGAAAAGATCATATGGCACTGATGGCCTGGAATCCCTACTTGGAAAAGTTCGGCCGCCGAGTTACAAGTCTTTTCAGTTGACGCCACATGGGGCGACTTGCGTGTCGATGATGATCAAATGATGATATGGGCATCACAACACCCAGTCCCCGAGCGGAGAAAGTCTCTGACCGGCTCGGAATCGAACCCATGCTCGCTGCATGATAGTCAGATGCGCTGTCCAGTCAGCCAAATGGGAGGGTGGCGGGGGGCGGGGGGAGGTGAAAGTGGGGACTTCAGCAACAATGAAACAACCTTAGCAAAAAACGAACTTTAGATAGGCCACATGAGTGGCGAATGTTTGGAGCTGGTGTAATAATGTGAGGTTTCTGTCACCAGCTGCTGCCTCGTCAACGACGGTTTGCGGTTATAAAAGAAGATACCTTATAGTATTAAATGATGGCCCTGAGAACCAGCTGTGTAAGAACTGCTTTATGCCTTTTACTAAGTTTCTTTAATCATTAAGGCTTAATGTTACTAACAGTATGTCATCAACTACTATGATGCATAGTAGTGGGGACAATTTTGATATCAAAATAATTATGCAAATTAATTAATTGATCAATTAACTACCACACCCTATTATGACGTCATGGGCTTTCCCAAACCGGCATGTGGGTCCCTTCCGCCTTCCCTCCCCTACCTCTGGAAATGTCGGGAAGTTGAAATTTTGGCGAGAAATTCAAAAAATGACGGAAAATTAAACTTTATTGGCGGGAATATCAAATTTTGCGTGTTCACCTTGAGGTCCAGAGCCCAACTCACCTACTTCACAACACCACTACCTGTGGGCGCTGTTGGCCCTCCCCCACTCCCCTCACAAGCATACACAATGAAGGGCAAAGCCTGCCGGGAGGGACCTGCCAAGGGAGGGGAGGCCTGAGAGGAGGAAAATAGAGGGGAGAGGAATGGGCAATGCGGAATGTGGTCTGGAAGGGGTGTGATGAAAAGAAACGGGGCTTGGGGAGTGCACCAAAGGGCAGGAGATGGATAGGGTGGGAGATGGAGAGGAAAGGCAATTCATGGGTGGGCACACAGACACAGAAGGGCTGCACTGGAAAGGAATGGGGAGCAGAGGAGAGTGGAAAAAATTGCTCAGTGGAAGGGAAGAGGAGGGGAGAGGGAGCCCTGAGGAGTGGGATGGGGTAAGGTGGGGTTAGAGTTAGTAGGAAGGGTGGGTATCAGGGTGAAGTTCATCATCTGGGAGAGGTAGGTGCTGGAAGCTGCATTGGGAAATGAGGTGGAGGGTGTGGAGATGGAGAGAGGGCAGGACACCACAGTAAAGGCATGGCATCAGAATTGGGGGGGATCGACTCTGCGGGTGATGTGTAGGGTGCAGATGTGTTTGAGGAAAAAGGAGAAGATATGGGAAGGGGATGAGGACATAGAGGATCTGGATTGGGGTCGGAAGGTGAATATGGCATTCAAGGATTTGAAGGGCTTTATAGAATCTGGGGCAGAAATCCAGGTGACACTGGCATAAGAAATGATGGGGCAGATCAAGGATTTGTAGGTGTGAAGGATGGTAGAAGGATGCAGTCCCCATATCCAGTCGGACAGGAGTTTCAGGAGGCGGATTCTATTGTGGGTTTGTGTTGGATCATAAGAAGATGGGAAATCCAGGTGAGGTAATGGTCAAGGGTGAGGCCAAGGTATTTTAGGGTAGGAGTGAGGTGGATAGGACGACCATAAATGGTGAGGTAAGAATCGTAGAACCAGAAGGAGCAGGTGGTATGACCTATGATGATGGCCTGAGTCTTGGAAGTGTTGATGCGAAGGAGCCACTGGTTGCACCAGGTGGTGAAATGGTTGAGGTGGATTTGAAGGGTATGTTGAGACTATTGAAGGGTAGGATAAAGCGCCAGGAAGGTGGTGATATCAGCAAATTGGAGGAGGTGAAAAGGTGGGGAGGTTTGGGCATATCTGCAGTGTACAGGAGATAGAGGAGAGGGGAAAGGACAGGGCCTTGGAGCACGCCGGCGGTAGGATGGAAAGCATGGGAGTTGGTACTGTGGAGAGTGACATAGGAAGGACGACAGGAGAGGAAGGAAGCAACAAGACAGATGAAATTGATGGGAAGAGCGTAGGTCTGGAGTTTAAAGAGGGGCTCGGGATGACAGACATGATTGTAAGTGTTCTGGAGGTCGAGGGGAACAAAGATAGTGGAGCAATGAGAGTTAAGTTGGAGGGATGCATATGTAATTCTTTTTTTTTCCTTTAATGGGTTTCGATTCCCCCACTGGCAGCAGGTTAATAAGCCGCTCTTCAGCCTACAGAATATTTAAAAACATAATAATAAGATAATAAACAATAAAAACAGGCGATAAAACGGTGACTTTTAAACTGTAAAATGGCGGAAAGTTGTGGAAGTTAAAATAGAAAAACAAAAGGTTGGTGACACTAATTAAGACATGCAGTAAGCAAACAGGTACAATAGAAGACAGACAATTAAAAAATATGGCGACAGTGTGGATTCTATTTTTCAAGACATAAAAAATCACACCTAGCAAGATTATGGTTCCTGTTCGCAACGCGTCAAAAAAGCCACACAATACTTAACACTCAAACACTGCACTAAAGAGTAGACATGAAGATAACACACCACAGCCTAAGGCAGATGGGGGGGGGGGGGGGGAAGACCTGGGCAGATGAGCGGAAAAAGGGGGGAAGGAGAGGAAAAATCAAAGGGGGGAGAGCCAATGGAGGGAGAGGACACATAAAGGGAGGAGGGGCAAGGTGGATCAGAATGGAATTGAGGAAGGCAGAGGAGGGAATGCAAAAGGACTCAGTGGTGAGAAGGGTGTCAAAGCGAGGGTAAACAGGATGGAAGGGAGGGAAAGAGGGAGCCTAGGAAAAAGACAGAGGTAGGGTGGGGAAGAGTTGATATGAGGGATAAATGGAGGGAGAGAGGGCATTACCTTGGAGAGGGTGTTGATGGAAGGCACCTTGGGGAAGGAGATGAAGGGTGTAGAGGTGGAGGGTTGGTGGGAGGTGTGGCAGTGATGGGGGTTGGAGAGGAGAGGAGCAACCAGGGCATGGATGGATCAAGTCTTGGGAGATGTAGAGGACTTGGATACATTCAAGGAAAAGAAGCAGTTAGGGGAAAGGAATCAGGTCATAGAGGGTCCACATGGGGATGGGAGGCATATACAGAAGGCGAGGCAGAGTGCATGGTGCTCAAGGATCTGGAGGGGCTTACAGAATTTGGGGGGGGGGGGGCAGAGATCCAGACGGGACTGGTATAACAGAGGAAGGGACAGATCAAGGATTTGTAGGTGTGGTGGATGCTAGAGGGTTCAACCCCCATGTACGATCAGAGAGGTGTTTGAGAAGATGGCGGCAGTTGTGAGCTTTGCACTGGACGGAGCAAAGATGAGGGATCCAGGTGAGCTGATGGTCAATGGTGAGTCCAAGGTGTGGAAAAGTATTTTTTTTTCTTTATTGAATTTCGATTCCCCCTCAGAGGGGGAGAGGGGCGCAGGCTGGCAGCAGTGTAATATGCCACTCTGCAGACTACAGAAGAGTTAAAAACGTAATGAAGAGATAACAAAACAATAAAAACAGGCCAGAAAATGGTGACTGCTTAAAACTGTAACATGGCGAAAAGTTTGCGAAGTGGAAATATAAAAACAATGGGTTGGTGATGGTGATTGAAACACATAGTAATTAGGTAGGCTCAATTAAAAAACAAACCAACAGTCTGATTTCTGTTTGGAAGCGTTAAAAAAACCACTGAGGGACAGTATGGTGTCTGTTCACAACACTTAAAAAGGGGACACACAACACTGAACACTCACATAAACACTGCACGATAGAGTAGACTTGAAGGCAGATGGGGGGAGGACCTAGAGAGATGAGGGGAAAAAGCGGAGGAGGAGAGGAAAAGCAAAAAGGGAAGAGCTGATGGAGGGAGAGGACACTGACCAAGGGGGAGGGGGGTTGGCAGGGCAGGCATAAGAAGGAGTTGAGAAGGTCTTGGAGGGGAAAGCAAAAGGACTCAGGGGAAAGAATGGAGTCAAAGAGATGGTAGGTGGGGAAAAACAGGAAGGAAGGAGGGGGAGAGGGAGCCCAGGAAAAGGACAGAGGGATGGAAGGGAGGAGAGGATCAGAGTTGATTTGAGGGATAAATGGAGGGAGAGAGAGCATCATCCAGGAGGGGGAGTTGATGGAAGCCACCTTGGGAGAGGAGATGAAGGGTGTAGAGATGGAGGGTAGGAGGGGACACAACGGTAAATGCTTGGCAGTAGGCTGGGGTTGGAGAGGAGCAAGCAGGGGATGGGGGGGGGCATAAATTTGGTGGGGAGGTGTAGATGGCTCATATGTTTGAGGAAAAGGAGCAGATGTGGGGGAAAGAAATCAGGTCATAGAGGATCTGCGTGGGGGATGGGAGGCGTACACAGAAGGTGAGGCGGAGTGCATTGTCTCGAGGATCTGGAGGGGTTTATAGAATTTGGGGGAGGAGGAGGCAGAGATCCAGGTGGGATTGGCTTACCAGGGGATGCGATATGCGATGGATTAAGGATTTGTAGGTGTTGAGGATGGTAGAAGGGGTTCAGCCCCCATGTCCAGCCAGAGAGGAGTTTAAGGAGATGTAGGCGGTTGTGGTCTTTGGATTGGATACAGTGGAGCTGAGGGATCCAGGTGAGTTGACAGTCAGTGGTAAGTCCAAGGTAGGTGAGGGTGGGGGAGAGGTGGACAGGACGAGCGCAGATGGTAAGTGAAAAATCAAGGAGCCGGAAGGAGCGAATGGTACAACCTATGAGGATTGCCTGGGTCTTGCAAGGATTGATTATGATAAGTCACTGGTTACACCATGTGGCAAAAAGGTCAAGGTGATTCTGAAGAAGGTATAGAAGGCATTGGGTCTGTTGAAGGGTAGGTGTGAGGACAAGGAAGGCAGTGTCGTCTGCATACTGCAGGAGGTGGACCAGAGGGGTGGTTGGGGCATATCAGCCGTGCACAGGAGGTAGAGAAGAGAGGAGAGGTCAGAGCCCTGGGGCACACCTGCAGAGGGGTAGAAGGTGCTGGAATCGGCGTTATGAATGGTAATGTAGGAGAATCGTCGGGAGAGGAAGGAGGCAAGCAGATGGACATAGTTGATAGGAAGGGTTGTAGGCCTAGAGTTTAAACAGGAGACCAGGATGCCATACATGGTCGTAGGCCTTTTTGAGGTCTAGGGAGACAAAAATGGTGGAGCGACAGGAGTTAAGCTGGAGGGAGAGGAGATGAGTGAGGCGTAGGAATTGGTCATCAGCAGAGAAGGAAGGTCGAAAGCCACATTCGGTGTAGGGGAGGAGGTGGTGTTGGTGGAGGTGGTGATGGATACACTGGGTAAGGATGGATTTCAAGGGCTTGTTGAACACCGAGGTGAGACACATAGGGTGACAGGAAGAGGCATCAGATGGAGGCTTGTTGGGTTTGGAGAACAACAGGATATGGGAGGTTTTTCACAGGTCAGGGTAGAAGCCAGTGACAAGAATTATGTTGTAGAGGGCTGCAAGGACTGCAAAGAAGGAGTGAGGGCAGTGTTTGATATGGCAGTAGGTAACGTGGTTGTGGCCAGGAGCGGAGTTGCATTTAGTGCGGAATGTGAGGCTGATGTCATGTGTAGTGGTGGGAGTGTTAAGTCCTGATGATGGTGTGTGGCCAAAGTACTGGAAGCTAGGAGCAAGGGGAGGGGTGGAGGTATCTGTACATTCGATGACGTCGAAGAAGAGGAAATAATGAAATTGGGGATCATCTGGAATGGAAAAGACATCAGAGAGGTGGAAGGTAAAGTGATTGGCCTTACTGAGGTTGTCAGGAAAGGGATGGTCATCAAGGAGGAGAGGGTACTGCGTGGTAGGCGGTTCCCAGTAAGGTGGTGGAAAGCAGACCAATACTTGGAAGAGTCTGTCGGGAGTGTGGTGTTGTGTGCATTTCTGTCGCCGGGCATGGTGTTTCTTTGCAGTAAGCATGTTTCGGATATGTTATTGTAATTGCCGGTGACGTGTGAGTGTGTCCCGATCACGAGTGCGGAGGAAGGATCGAGAGATGTGACGGGATTCATCAAGGAGAAGGACGGCCTTTTGGGGCAGGGCTGGGGTGGGAGGGTGGATGGCTTTGTTAGGGATATGGGTGGCAACGGCGTCAGACAAGGTCTGGTGGAGAAAGGCAGCGGTTTGGAAGATGTCATCAGAAGATTGGAGGGTAGGGTGGTGGCGTTCGACCTGGGTGTGTATGGAGTTCCGGTAGGCATCCCAATTAGCACAGGAGTAGTCGTGGACAAGTTTAGGAGGAATGTCAGGGGGCGAGGAACGGGGCAGGGATGGCGACCATCAGAGATAGTGAGGAGGACGGGGGCATGGTCACTGCCAGTGAGGTCAAGGACATCTGCGGTGAAGCCCCCAAGGACGTTGGAACAGGCTAGGATCACGTCGGGAGTGGTGTTGGATTCAGGTCGGGTGTGTTGGAGGAGGGGAACTAGGTCTCCCTGGAGGGTGGTGATAAATCGATGCCACCGCTGAAGTTCGGCAGGAGCACGGATGTGGATATTGAGATCTGCGGCAATCACATAGGTGGAAAAAGTGCGGTCAGTGTGGGCCAGGAAATCATACGGGAGATGGAGGGGAAGGAGGACACCCCTGCATACAGGACTCCTCTAGCAACGTCATTTGAGAGTAAGAACTGACCAGCCACCTCCATTCTAGTCCAGCGCCATCTACCGAGTATATTGTGCACCTGAAGAGCAGGCTGAGAAACCGCCAGTCGCTAATTCGCAACTTTCTATCGCTGCCTGACTCGAGCCGCGGCACAATACGAGTCAAGTACCAGCGGCTGGGATGTGTACAGTAGTTCCATTCCTGACACAGAATCCTCAGTTTAAAAAAAATCCGAGAGAGGATGTTGCTGTGTCAAAACACACTTATGCCTATTTACGAGTCGCAAGTTTATACGAGTTATTTTCGAAAGTAGAGGAAATCGGACCGTACAGGCGTTTTCGCATCGCTAAAGTATCGTTATTTGTTGTGAAAATCTTGTACAACACTATGGCGTTGGCTACATTTCCTCTAAGCACTTTCTCATCAGGTAGAAAAGTATCTTTTCTTATCAGCCACGTCCTGCATCATAGGACTCTAATATTAAACTCATTTTTGGCTCATGACAGATTGCTCAGAGCATGCTCTACCTCAGCCACAGGATGCCTCCTCACTTTCGAACTCTCTCTTAAAGTAAACAATGTCTCATCTCATGAGAAGTCTCTCAAGGTAACAGCACAGAGAAGTTGTAATTATCTCTTTTATACTACATATCACTTTACAAATTGGGTAATATAGCTAATCTTATTACGATGATCATCTCTCTCTGTGTAGGTGGGACATTGGAACTCTATTAAAAGATCTCGCAGCAACGAAAGAATCATATCCGTGGTACTTCGCCCTCGCTTCCACTCACCCGGCGGCATGTCATTGATATCATATTGATAGGCTAATTAATTAATTTGATCATGAGAGTCCCTCTGCATGGTAATTTTTCCTGCAGTCGGATTCCATTAGCCAGGTAACCGTTACAGACGCTTCCTTGACATCTCTGGAGGCTTTCCACAGGCTAGGCAGTAACGTAACACCGATACCAAAATGAGTGGTAACAATCGTCAAATAGCTGAAGACATTCAACGCTAATTGCGCTCTGTCTCTCGGTGGTCGTGTCATGCTGGTGGAAGTAAATCACTGAGAATTGAGGTATACTGCTCCTGAACTAATCCAGCTGAGACTAGTCGGTCTATGGCTGCAATAGGATGTTTCACTCTCTTCTCCAGCCTCTCGACGCCTCCACCATGTGAGGAGCTGTCACCGGATCGCGAACGTCCGCCTACACGTCAGGGCTGTACCACTCCCACCAGACAACCCACTGCTCGCCATGCTGGACAGCTGTTAATGATTACAGACTCGCTAAAGTTGTCCTATCCTTCTCAGAAGGAATGGGCGTTTGAATGTCGCTGGGGTAAATACCAGGATTTTGAATAATGTGCTTTTTTGTCATCCTTCCTGCAAACCGAAATGTACTGAGATACGTTTTCGAAATCTCCCAGAAAGGCTGACACAGTGAGCAATAACAAAATACCTGTCTACTGACCGCTAAATCCCAAACGTATACGAGTCTGTAGACCTAGGTTGAAGCGTCCCCTTAGAAAAATTAAACATGACTGTACTTAAACTGACACACAATATTTTTAGCGCAACGGAATCTAACTTTCAATAATCCCTCCAAAAGAATGGCCCTGACTAACATTAACCTATACCTTTCACAAATTACTTACCGCACAAAAATCTTCGTTACTCGAACTACTGCAATACAGCGAGCCCCACTACTGCCAGCTAAATAAAAGATTCAAACTACTGAAGGCCCTAACTACTGATAGGCATAGTTAGCAAATGAAAGATTTTGATAGAGAACAAACAATGTATTTACCTTAATAGTGTTCAAACGTCATAATATATATAGCAGTTCGTGACATCCAGTCTTACAAATTTACTGTCTCTGTCCAGATCATCCGCTCTCAAAAATCCGCCATCTCACTTCCCCACATCCACCACTGCTGGCGGCTCACCTCCAACTGTGCAACGCTACACGCTGTTAACAGCCAACAGCCCAACACTACAATGGCAGACAACAATGCAGACTAGCCACAGACTGCACACAGCACATGCAGTGATTTTCATACAGAGCGCTAAGTGATGTTACCAATATAAAACCTAAACAGCCTACTTACATAGCCCCCATGCTCCCCACAAAAAATTTTACAAATTGTTTTGGGCAGTGGCCAATACATATTTGTTAAAATTTTTTCACAATTACAATAACAAAGAAATCAAATGCACACACTTATTGATACACTGTTGGTCAAAAGCTAAAATTTTCTCACAGTCCATTAAGACAGTCCTGATCATTCATCATAATAGTAATTACAGTTTTTTTTACAAAGTCTCATTAGTAAAAGAAATTGCACACAGAAGTAGTGGACTTCCATGCAGTCTTGAAGTAATGTTGTCCTTCCAATGGAAAGACAATGGTGACTCTTGACATGCAGACAGGTAATGGGCCACAACAGAGCAAACCCACAGCAGAGTCAGTCGAAGTTATGAAGAATATTGGTAGGTAGGTCATCACAGAGCAGACCCACTGTATTCCTGGTAGAGATTACGGTATTGGTGGGCCACCAGAGGAGCAGACCCACGGCAGTCCTTGTAGAAATAATGGTATTGGTGAGTCATCAAAGGTGTAGACCCACTGTAGTTCTTGTAGAGACGGCCAGCAGCCATCTGTTGCGACTGTGCAGGTGCACAATCACCATTGAAGAGTCTTGCGGAGAATATAGTAAGTCCATAAACCACCACTTGTGCAAGCACAAAGTTTTTTTTTTAATTGTCCTTAGAACCAGCAATGCTGTTAACCAGTCCCTTGCTGAATTATTAACATATGTGCAAACACTATCAGTCCCTACTTCTCACATATTGTCCATATACTATGACCAACAGAAACGTGTGCAGTGAAATGTAACTTACAAGTTACTTAATTTGACGAACTAGTGTAAATTACAATTTTATAACATAAAAATACAATAACAGAGGTACAAAATACATCATTAAAGAACATAACAATACAGATAACATTTGTAGTAATAGCGGTTTTACAAAGGAATAGAAATAAACATATACATCAGTGTTACAGGAATTATGACATAAGTAAATACATAAAAGATCAGAATAACTTTTGAAACAACTTCACACTTGAGCAACAAAACAGGCTAAATAATGCCTAAACATCTTTACAAAGTAAACAACATATTATAAATGCAAATTATATTTGAGGATAACAGTATTCCTCATCATAGTGAATGAAGCTGAGTATTCGAAAAATTCTACAACATAAGTCTTATCAGATAAACACATAAAGACAGGATGAACACAAATACACAAGTGTACACAAACACATAGCGGAAGAATACAAAGAAAGGACAGGGTTTGTTTTACTGCAGTATATTGCAAACAAAACTTTCTTTACTTCTTGGAGATCTACCTTCGTTCTTCATTATTCCCAAAAAGTCCTATCTATACCTGCTTTCTGTACTTTTTTCCTATAACTTCTCAATGCATTTCTTCCAATTCATTGCAACTCATTCTCTTATATAGCCTACGTCCTCTTAAGCTAACTTAAATCTACTGAGCCCAGATGCTAAACTAAGGGATGAGGCAATGCAGCAGCACAAAACAATTAACACAAACAGCAATGACAAAAAATGCAAATTGGCAAATGCAGCAAATAAGAAAAATAAATCAGTAGTAAAACTGGCTTAACAGAATAATACAAAGTGAAATTCAGGAACGCTATGCCTGGCAAACAGCAGCAGCAGCAAATGCTGTAACTTATACCTAAACATGACAAAGCTCAAGCAGAAAAAATATTACACTAAAGACAACAATGCAGAAAAGGGAAATGTCTATTCATGTCCTAATATCTATGTCATTAAAGTGGTGCACCACAAGAAGTTATTCTACAAAAAAAAATTACCAAGTAGTTGAAAAGAAAATTATGTATGCAGTAACTGTTATTAATCCCTTCTTATTGTTCTTTCCTTTCCAAGTGCTCCTTTTTCGAAGAATGTGGATCATAAAATTATGCTTTAATAGACCTGTTGACAGAAAGTGTTCACATTAGCAAATGTATTTAATTTTATTTTATAAAACCAATGCTGCAACACAGCTGGAAACCAGATATCAAATGAAATAAGCAACTATCTAAAGCGAAGCATAAAAATACCATTCAATAGTCATGTGACATTTCATAAGTTAGTAGAAATTCTCTCAACTCTCGTAGAAAGATGCTTGTCATAATCAGGTGTGCAGATGTAAGTATCTTTCCAAGTAATGAGCATGTCGTATTTGCGATGCTTTCTACCAAGGAATGTCAATAGCGAGGATAATGGCCTCTTTTTTTCCCACCTAATGGCTTTCTTTTGTCAGACGACTATCTCTCAGCTGGGCACCCAAAACGCATTACGTCAAGGTCACTTACCTTTCTTACCGAAATATTTACGACAGCAGTTTCCGCTACAGTGGCAGTCTCATATAAAAAAATTTCACAGGTTGAGAATTTGCGTTACAAATGAGTAGAAACAAAATCCTATAAATATAACAGTGTCCAAAAAATTTTCGTCAGCATTGTGATACATTACGCATATACACACATTTCATAACTCTTTAAAGTACGATTCTTGGTTTCCAACATCCTTTTTCAAAAACCAGAGTCGCTAACCACTACCCATTATTCCTTACCTTATTACACATATACATATTCGTCGACACTTCTTCAGTATATCATCATAATAAATATGTAGCATAATCAAATTCCTCATATAGCATCAGCTTATTGATCATAAACATACCTCAACAGCATAATACATATCGTTATCGTAATAATATCATAACAGATCAATCACATCTCAAAATTGTTGCTGCTTCTTTCAATAATTTCAAGACCTAAGAACAATTCTCTGCTCATTTCAATAGTGTCATCTACCTCAAACGTACTTTAAAAATCATGGTCCCATACCAAATACATCATTCAAAGCTCTCATAGTATCACAATGGTTCCGAAAAAATATGAACAGTTCACAAAGTACTGACAAAATACAGTTTCATAAGTGTGAAGTTATCCAACTGTGTAATTGTGTAAAATGTTTATCTCTCAGTTACATGATCAGATAGCTGTGTAATTAATGTGTTAGAGAAATATGGTACCGATGTGTAAAGTTGTATAAGCAAATACCATATTAGCTAGGGCTCCTTGTGCTTGCCAGACACATGGTACGCAAAGTAGGCGTGTACCCCCTGAGGATTAATGTAATTATACCCTCAGGTGTTACAGATCATAGCAATGGAATGAAATGTATCACGGAAAACTTTGTAATTCAAAAATCTTGAAAAATCGATGGTTTAAGTACAAAATTAATCTCTCAAATGCGTGTCCTGTAGCGCTAAATGTGGAAGTGTCGTACTTATCGTCCTCTGTAAGCAAAGTTCTGCTGAAGTCAATGTACTTACCTCATCATAAACGAAAGTGAAATGCTTTGCGTATAGATATCGTAGTTATTACGTACCTTATCATGATCAAGAAAGTACTATAATGTAACGTACTGTTGTGCTACGGAAAAGGCTGTCTCATTGTAGCTATACCACAAAAGTTGCTACTAAAACATGTTTTACTTTCCAGAATAATACAGAAAAACTGTGCAGATATAAAACAGATACAGTGTAAAAGCAATAAAATACATTGTGTCACTCATTAGTAGCGTCGTGATATAATCGTGTAGCTGTCAAATAAACTAACCACTGGGTCATCTGATATCTCTCAGAAAGTACTTTAAATCCGGAAGTAAACCAAAATGTTGCATTAAAATCTCATTAGCAGTACCGGTACATGTTCTAAGTATGTGACCCTTATGGTCGTTATGTAATCGCACCACTAACAAGGAAGAATGTACACACACAATAACACTGTGTCGTCTGTTCACTATAACAATACATTCGGAAATTCTGTTTAAATAAGTTCTCTTGGTTCTTGACTGGATATTTAACTTCAAACATCGTTGCATGTTAACAGTTTCTAAGTCTGACAAAGCATACTAGTAACGTGAAGTGATAAGTTGTATGGCAAAGACAAAGTTAAAAAGCAGATTATCTCTCAATAAACGGTTTTACATGTGAAATGTGGTGCAAACCTTTACTCTTCCTAGTACGCAGAGTTTCAACTTCAACGCAATTATCATGTGGTATACGTCGGATTCTGTAAGGTCCATTGTAAATCAGAAAGAACTTGTGACTTAAGTGTTTCTTCTTATGTGACGATGAATGAGCTTTAATGAGAACTTTCTGACCAATATATAATTTCTTTGCATTTGCTTTACCGTGTAGTTTTCTCCTTTTGTCTGCAGCAGAATTTATATTTTTAATAGCCAAATCAATTATGTCTTTGTGTCGAAGTTTACGTGTATTCGGAAAAGGTACAAGCTTTCTGATTCTGTTTGGTGGTTCTTCATTCTTCAGTACAAGAATAGGTGGTAAAGCAGTGGAGTCATGAGGCATTTCATTCAGCACGTTTTGAAATAAGTGTAAATATCTGACCCAATGCTGATGCTTTCTGTGACAAAGTCTGCAAAGCTTATTGATTTCTTTCAGACGGCTTACAATGTGGTGGGTACAATGAAATAAAAACAGGTTTGATTTTATGGTTCCGAAGCATGCGTGACCAAACATCAGATCTGAATTGCGGTCCGTTATCTGAAATGACTTTACTAATGTGTCCAACTTCACGTAAGAAATTTTTAGCAAAGGCGTTGGATACAGACCGTCCAGTGGCTTTACGTAACGGTGTGAAAGAAACAAATTTTGAAGTAAGTTCAACAGCGACTAGAACGTACGAAAATCCATTCGATGTTCTGACAAGGGGTCCCAAGAGATCAACAGCAGCAAATTCTTTTAATTTAGAAGGAATGATAGGAAACAACGGAGCACGATGTGAGATAGTAGATGGTTTCGCCTTTTGACAAAGTTTACAAATAGACAAGACTCTTCGAATTCTCTTTTCCATATTGTTAAAATAACAAGTCGTTCGAAGAATATGATAACATTCTCGTGGACGAAAATGTGCGTAGCAGAAATGAATGTACCAAATGAGCTTATTAACAAAATCGTATGGAATGCAAAGTACCCATAGCTTGTCATCAAAAGTGCAGCGTTAGAAGAGTATGTTGTTTCTAACCAGATAATAATGCCGAATCTGAGTGTGCAGTTTTTCATGCCATTTACTTTTGGTGTCTTTCCAAATCGGATCTTCATCTTGTTCATGAGCAATGTCCTTTAAAGATGTAGTGATGAAGTTTTCAAAGGCGACTTTCTGAATGTAAAGAATACTGAAATTTTTGTAGAGGTTGCCTTCTGTGTTACTTTTCTCAAGCCCAGCCGGTGCGCGTGACAGTGCGTCCGCAACTACACTCCTGGAAATGGAAAAAAGAACACATTGACACCGGTGTGTCAGACCCACCATACTTGCTCCGGACACTGCAAGAGGGCTGTACAAGCAATGATCACACGCACGGCACAGCGGACACACCAGGAACCGCGGTGTTGGCCGTCGAATGGCGCTAGCTGCGCAGCATTTGTGCACCGCCGCCGTCAGTGTCAGCCAGTTTGCCGTGGCATACGGAGCTCCATCGCAGTCTTTAACACTGGTAGCATGCCGCGACAGCGTGGACGTGAACCGTATGTGCAGTTGGCGGACTTTGAGCGAGGGCATATAGTGGGCATGCGGGAGGCCGGGTGGACGTACCGCCGAATTGCTCAACACGTGGGGCGTGAGGTCTCCACAGTACATCGATGTTGTCGCCAGTGGTCGGCGGAAGGTGCACGTGCCCGTCGACCTGGGACCGGACCGCAGCGACGCACGGATGCACGCCAAGACCGTAGGATCCTACGCAGTGCCATAGGGGACCACACCGCCACTTCCCAGCAAATTAGGGACACTGTTGCTCCTGGGGTATCGGCGAGGACCATTCGCAACCGTCTCCATGAGGCTGGGCTACGGTCCCGCACACCGTTAGGCCGTCTTCCGCTCACGCCCCAACATCGTGCAGCCCGCCTCCAGTGGTGTCGCGACAGGCGTGAATGGAGGGACGAATGGAGACGTGTCGTCTTCAGCGATGAGAGTCGCTTCTGCCTTGGTGCCAATTATGGTCGTATGCGTGTTTGGCGCCGTGCAGGTGAGCGCCACAATCAGGACTGCATGCGACCGAGGCACACAGGGCCAACACCCGGCATCATGGTGTGGGGAGCGATCTCCTACACTGGCCGTACACCACTGGTAATCGTCGAGGGGACACTGAATAGTGCACGGTACATCCAAACCGTCATCGAACCCATCGTTCTACCATTCCTAGACCGGCTAGGGAACTTGCTGTTCCAACAGGACAATGCCAGTCCGCATGTATCCCGTGCCACCCAACGTGCTCTAGAAGGTGTAAGTCAACTACCCTGGCCAGCAAGATCTCCGGATCTGTCCCCCATTGAGCATGTTTGGGACTGGATGAAGCGTCGTCTCACGCGGTCTGCACGTCCAGCACGAACGCTGGTCCAACTGAGGCGCCAGGTGGAAATGGCATGGCAAGCCGTTCCACAGGACTACATCCAGCATCTCTACGATCGTCTCCATGGGAGAATAGCAACCTGCATTGCTGCGAAAGGTGGATATACACTGTACTAGTGCCGACATTGTGCATGCTCTGTTGCCTGTGTCTATATGCCTGTGGTTCTGTCAGTGTGATCATGTGATGTATCTGACCCCAGGAATGTGTCAATAAAGTTTCCCCTTCCTGGGACAATGAATTCACTGTGTTCTTATTTCAATTTCCAGGAGTGTATGTTCTCCTTGCCGGGAATGTAGACTATTGTGAAGTGGAATTCTTGCAGAAACAATGCCCAACGTTTTAACCCGTCATGATTTAATTTTGAAGACATAAGAATTTGTAATGCACTATGATCACTGTATACTTTTACGTGCTTACCAGAAAGAAAGAAACGGAATTTTTTAAATGCCAAACGATAGCTAAAGCTTCTAATTCACTAACGGAATAATTTTTTTCAGATTTTGTTAGCACTCGGCTAGCAAAGGCAATGGTTTTCTGAACAGTAGTATCATTTTCTATGGCTTCTTCAAATAAATGAGCACCAAGACCGACTTTAGAAGAATCCGTGCTAAGGCAGAAATCTTGTGACAGATCTGGATGAGCTAGTATTGGCGCGTTAAGCAGCGATTCTTTCAAAGAATTCCAACTGTGCTTGTTCGTCCCAGTTCCAAATAGTATTTTTTCCAGTGAGAGAACAAAGTTTTGGTGTAACTAGAATTTGCATTCTCAGAAAACGACGGTAAAAATTTACGAGACCCAGAAAACTGCGGACTTGTTTTTTTGTTTATGGAACTGGAATGGCTCTGATTGCTTCTAACTTTTCAGGATCCGGCTGAATGCCTTTAGAAGAAATAATATGTCCCAAAAACCTCACCTTTGACCTACCGAATTCAGACTTTTCCAAGTTAACTGTAATTCCAGATCCTGCAAAAATACGTAACAAACTGTTGAGGATGCGATTATGTTGTTCCCATGAGGCTTCTGCTATTAGAATATCATCCACAAAGAAGGTGATCTGACGTTTTAAGAAATCAGGTAATATGGAATTTATCCCGCGAATGAACGGTGCCGAAGAAATGTTCAAACCAAAAGGAAGTTTCCGAAATTGATAACAAACGCCGAAACAAAGAAAAGCTGTGTATTTTCTACATTCTGGATGAAGTTCGATCTGATAAAAGCTGGATCTGAGCAACAGAAGACAACACTTTTACAACATTAAAATTTTGAAGAAGTTCTTCCATCGTTTGCGGCCTGTCTGTTTCAGTAATGATGATAGTATTGATTTGTCTCGGATCTAAGACAAGCCTGATCGATCCATTTTTCTTCTCAACAACATGTGTTTGGACTCTGCTACTCACTCCAACTGCCATCTAGTGGCAGCTTCAAACTGGGCAGGTCAGACTGTCCAGTATAGTCTGCTCCCTGTCGGAAGAATTTGCAACCTACGTGCGGAAGTGGATCTCCCAGGTCCTTTGTGCGCGCAGGTAGTATTAGCCGTTGTAATGGCCGAGCAGGTAGCTGCGAGACCCCGTAGCGGACGGGCGTGTATGTCTTAAAAAAAAAATGGCTCTGAGCACTATGGGACTATAACTGCTGAGGTCATTAGTGCCCTAGAACTTAGAACTAGTTAAACCTAACTAACCTAAGGACATCACAAACATCCATGCCCGAGGCAGGATTCGAACCTGCGACCGTAGCGGTCTTGCGGTTCCAGACTGCAGCGCCTTTAACCGCACGGCCACTTCGGCCGGCTGTATGTCTTCCAGCTAAGCCAGGAGCCGCAGTTGGCGCGCTGCCTGTGCAAGTTGTAAAGTTTAATGTAATAAACACTTATACCAGACAACTTGTTCCGTCTAGTTATTGTGAGTGGAAACAAGGGGAGGACAGTAAGTCCTCTCGCACTATACATTCACACCCAATGTGCCACCACGGGAGGAAGAGCCCGCGCGCACATTTTTTGGTCCTCCGGGCCGGATACAGTGACCACGCGGAATTTACGTTCGCGCGGACTTATTTTCCGGTATTTGTGAACTTCTAAAAGACCACGTGTGAGCTGCGCACGTTATCGGTTTCGTTGTTGACTGCTATCGAGTGTCCCAAGGCCTGTTCGGGACTTCGACAATAACAGCCTTAACAACGGCGATCGGGGACATATTTGTGAGCATTTAATGTGTCTCTAATTCACACGCGAGAGGCACAGAAACGCGTCGGTGCAGCATCGCCGGTGACGTCACCTCCTGCGCCCGCCGGAACTTTGCGCCGTCGGAGACTGCAGCGCCTGCCACGCCAGCTGCCCGTGCCCGTGACGCCGCTGCTGTTCCAGTCCGTACTGCCTCGTATTGCCGCTGCAACCTGGTAAGTGCAACTGTTGGCTTCCTGCTATCATCTTCCTGGTTCTAAAATGGAGCCCTCAGAGAAAACAAAATTAGTCAAGTAGAGAGGTGTAGCAAAGGCCGCTCTCGCGCGCTTAGCGAGCTTTGTGCAGTCTGCAGACAGTGCCAGCATCGAAGTGTTGGAATCAAAATTAAGTCGATTGACTCGGATTCAGATTGATTTTGAGTCGTCTTAAACATGGCTGGAAATTGAAGACGAATCAGCAGATCATAGTAAGGACAGGAAAGAATTCGAGGATTCGTGGGACTTTGTTGAATCCACTATCAAGGATTCAATGAAGAGGTACACCCAGCTTCCGCAGCCTTTGGGCTCGAATCCATTAGGCAGTGTCAGTTCTTCGAAACTACCCGCTATTAACTTGCCAAATTTTGAAGGTGACTACCTTAAGTGGTCATCATACAGGGATACGTTTTTGAGTCTCATTATGAATAACAATTCAATTAATGACATTCAAAAACTTCACTACCTTAATTCGTCTTTGCGAGGTGAAGCTAAAGACCTATTGAAACATATACCTGTCACAGCAGGAAATCTAGCGATAGCCTGGGGACTTATTACGCAGAGGTATAATAACCCAAAAATAATTGCAGCCCGACATGCTAAGGTTTTGTTGGCCTTGCCTACAGTCGGCCATGGCGCAGCGAACGATTATAGGCAACTAATTAATCACGTATGCGGCCATTTGAAGGCCTTAGAAGCTCTCAAACCTGATATTCCACTTCATGAAGTTATTCTTTCGGAAAAGATTCTGTCTAATATGCGGCCCACAGATCGTCGTGAGTGGGAGGTAAAGATGTCTGGGTCAACATTCACCACATTAAATCAACTAGTAGATTTTTTGGAAACAAAATGTCAGGCCCCGTGAGTTGATCAGGTTCAGAGATAACACCTCAAGGGATTTGCAAGGAACTGCCAATAATTTAAATGAAACAAGACATGTGAGGAGGGCTCATCTCGCTAATGCTGATGCTGAGGAATCATGCAATTTTTGCAGTGAACCTCATACTATCACTAAATGCAAGGGGTTTCAAGCACTAAATGTCGATGAGTGGCGGGCATATGTGACAAAAAATAAGCTTTGTTTTTTGTGCATCCGCTCTGGTCATTTCTCGACTAAATGCAGGATTTCTCCTTGTAAGGCCTGTAAAGGGAGGCACAACATACTGCTCCACAAGCCTGCTGAACCAAGGAATGGGCAGAATAGTGAACCAGGAGGCCATTCCTTGGCCCATCATGCTATGAACGGGAAGGCAAACATCCATTGTAATGTTTTGTTAGCAACATCTGTTGTCAACATTAAAGACAGCATGGGTAGACAGCAGGTTTGCAGAGTTCTGCTAGATAGTGCGAGTCAGCTATCCTTTATATCTAAGGGCATGGCAGAGAAATTGAAACTGAAACGAAGTAAACATTCGTTTCCTGTGAAGGGTATAAACAATGCCTTTGCAGCCTCGGTGTCTTACACTTGTGATGTTGAACTGTCGTCTAGGGTCAACGACTTTCATATCAGAACCACTTCTGCTGTCGTAGATCATGTCACCAGTGACCTACCAGCGAGCAAGATAGACACAAGGTCCTGGAGTTTCCCATGTAATCTTCCGCTCGCTGACCCAGAATTCAACAAGCCTGCCACAGTAGATTTAATTCTTGGTGCTGAGGTTTTCTTTGACGTTGTTTGTAAGGAAAGGCTGGTGAAACCAAGTCATCCCTCACTGGTTGAAACAAAATTTGGCTGGATTTTGTCCGGTAGGATGCCTTCAGCTTCATGCAACATGCCTTGTTCTACAGTGACCTCGTGCTTTGTTAGAGGTGACAATTTAGACGCCAAACTGCAAAGATGTTGGGAGTTAGAGGAACTGTCTACGAAAACGATTAGTAAGCAGGATAAAATATGTGAGGCTCACTTTCAGCGCCACATGGCACGAGATGAAGAAGGGAGATTTGTGGTTCGACTACCAGTGAAACCTGACTGTAAATCCTTAGGCGAATCACGACAACAGGCATCTCGGAGACTGGCGCATCTTGAGAGGAGGTTTAAAAGGCAACCGAGTCTGCAAAAGGAATACGCTGCATTCATGCATGAATATGGTAATGAGATCGCTTTGCTGATGGCCAGTTCCCCTATTCCACATAGCCTAATAGCAAATTAAGGGATTTGCACCCGTTTGTTGATGTCAAAGGTATTTTACGAGTGGGAGGGAGATTAATGAATGCTAGTGTACCATATGATGAGCGCCATCCTATTATCGTACCGCCTATGCATCATTTGACAAAAACTCTCATAATAGATGAACATGAAAATCTGTTGCATGCTGGGTCACAACTTTTGTTGGCTATGTTGCGTAGGAGGTTTTGGATCCCCAAAGGGGCGTAACACAGTCAAGGGAGTTATCAGAAAGTGTTTAAAATGCTTTAGGCTTAAGTCCAAGACAGCAGTTCAACTCATGGGTCAGCTACCTGCAGCTAGAGTAAACCAGTCTCATCCATTCCAGCACTGTGGAGTAGATTATGCAGGCCCTATTGCTGTAAAGCATGGTGGAAGACGAAATAAGGTTACCACCAAGGCTTATATTGCTTTATTCATTTGCATGGCAACCAAGACCATTCACTCAGAATTAGTTAGTGACTTGGTAACAAGTTCATTTTTGGCCACCCTCAGGAGATTCATTACAAGAAGAGGGAAACCTTCTCACATGTACAGTGACAGTGGCACCACATTTGTAGGTGCAGACAATGAGCTTAAATGTTTTCTCTCAAATGATGCTACCGTTGAAGGTGTGGTGAATTTTTCGACCTCAGAGGGAATCAGTTGGAGGTTCACTCCACCTCGTGCCCCTCGCTTTGGTGGACTCTGGGAGGCAGGAATCAAATGCATGAAGTCGCATCTCAAACGCACCATTGGAAATGTAGTACTGACATTTGAAGAACTGACTACTGTGTTAATTCAGATAGAAGCATGCTTAAATTCAAGGCCATTGTGTCTTCTCTCTGATGACCTAGATTCTCCTGCTGCTCTCACTCCTGGTCATTTCCTAATCGGACAGCCCCTTTGTGCTCATCCTGAACCCTCTGTCCTTGCAGTTCCGGCCAACAGGTTGCACAGATGGCAACTTGTGCAGCAGTTGCATCAGTCCTTTTGGAAGAGGTGGTCCACAGAATACATACATGATCTGCAGCAACGCAAAAAATGGATATCGGAAGGTGCATGGCAACCTCAGATCGGCGATCATGTGCTGGTCAAGGAGGATAATTTGCCTCCCTTGGTGTGGAGGCTGGGTGTCATTGACCAGCTGTTTCCCAGTCCTGATAAGTGTGTGCGTGTGGTGATGGTAAAAACTGGTAATGGGCAGATTAAGAGGCCTATATCAAAATTGTGTCCCCTACCTAAGCAGTGAATCAGTTAAGTGTTCCCTCAGATCTGTGTAGTGGTATATGATACAGAGCCACTGCCAAATTGCCATTTATGGAAATAACCTCATAATACATAAGATCAGCTTGGGAAGCTGTGGATGTTTCTTGTGGGCTAACTACTGTTAGTATTGATTTCGTGTTTTTATGTAGTATAATATTAATACTTTATTGTTTTATGTCCTGCATGTTAGTACCCACCGTGTTTCACATGCAGCATGACAGTGGTGTTTTGGTGATGTGGGCATCCCAAATGTTAGTGTATTCATGTTTATGTGCATTTATATTGTGTCTAGTTATATTTTTATTGTTTACTCGTTTTGGTTTTGTTGTTTGTTAAAATTTTGGTATTTGTAAAATGAGAAAACTCAGTTTAAAGTGGGAGTATGTTTGGACTCTGCTACTCACTCCAACTGCCATCTAGTGGCAGCTTCAAACTGGGCAGGTCAGACTGTCCAGTATAGTCTGCTCCCTGTCGGAAGAATTTGCAATCTACGTGCGGAAGTGGATCTCCCAGGTCCTTTGTGCGCGCAGGTAGGATTAGCCATTGTAATGGCCGAGCAGGTAGCTGCGAGACCCCGTAGCGGACAGGCGTGTATGTCTTCCAGCTAAGCCAGGAGCCGCAGTTGGCGTGCTGCCTGTGCAAGTTGTAAAGTTTAATGTAATAAACACTTATACCAGACAACTTGCTCCGTCTAGCTATTGTGAGTGGAAACAAGGGGAGAACAGTAAGCCCTCTCGCACTATACATTCACACCCAATGTACCACCACAGGAGGAAGAGCCCGCGCGCACAACATGTAATGGATTGTTGTATGAGCTTACTGCAGGCTCAATAATGCCCTCGTCAAGCATAGATTGTATTTCTGTTCTAACACGGTCCCTATAATGTGCTGGAATTACGTATGGTCTAACAATATGTAGTATGCTCACGAACACGAAATTGGTATTGAAATCCCTTGATTGTTCCAGTTTTGTGATTGTGATTGTAAAATCTCAAAAAGGTCCTGCCTATCAGTGTCATTACAATTCTCAACTGTTTGAATTTTATTCTGAATTAACTCATTAGTTTTAAATACGCCGTCGATATCATCCCTGTCAGTACTTGCAGAGTGATTGTTAATGTCTAGTTCCGTAGAAAATTCGGAACTGTTGTCTAACAGAAGGTAAAGCCGATTAATTTCCTCGTCATGGTTTGAGAGCCAATCTTCAAATTTCAAAGCTATTGACTTACCTTCTTTCTCTAAACTTATTTCAGCATCGTGAAAGTTTAAGATTGCTTTGTATTCATTTAAAAAGTCTACTCCCAATATAATTTCCGTCGACAATAATGGAACAATAAGAAAGTTCATAGAGAAGCTGTGGCTTTGACAAAAGAATTCTAAGTTGGTTTGTTCGCGTACATCTACACTTCTTCCAAAAATTGCACCTTGTAATTTAATCTTACGTAAAGGAAGTGTGGGGCAATCGTTCAATTTGTTGCATTTGCTAAAAGCTGTTTCATTAATTACTGAAATGAGACTGCCAGAGTCAAGTACTGCCGTAAATTTTACGTCATTTACTGTAATGTGAATCACAGCATATGCAATGTTATTATGTTTTACTTCGTGTTCCTGGAGTAAGATGTCCCTAATGTCTTCCATTTTTGCGTAATTACTAGCTATGGCAGCTGCGTCGTCAGTCTCATAAGTACTTTTTGTGGCTGCCAACGGTATGAGTCATTGCCTATTGTCTCTGTTGGCGCCCGTCGTTATTGGGATTTGGAGATCTAACTTCTATAAATTCACCTTGCCGAGAGGGCCCTGCCCTGTTTGAATCCCGCCAGTTCTGATGAAATTCAGGTTTGTCGGTAGGTCCTGTAGTTTCTTTGTTGTCGGTTAAGTGGTGGAGAATTTCTCCCTGAATTATCACTGCACGGTGGACCGTTGCATCTGAAGTTATTCTGTCTCCCGTGATAATAATAGTTCTGGTTGCCATATTGTCTGTTTCTATGATTGTCTCTGTCATATTCATTACTACGGAAATGCGCTCTTTCTCTGTAATTATTACTACTCTGCCAACGGTTGTCATATGGGTGGTGTCTGTTTTGGTCACGATTTACGTTGTAAGAATAGCCTTGTCATGTCCATTTATTATTTCTGTCATCGCGGAATTGTGACGGATGTGACCTGTAATTGTTGTGCTCCTGTTTTCGCATTCCGCGATTGTCAGTGTCAATTTCCAATTCTTGTAACAGTCACTAAAAGCTTCAGTGTCGTCTTTGCAATGTCCTGCCAAAATAATATGTCGTAAATGTTCAGGCAATTTGATTAAGCAAATGTGGATGAGTTCTGAGGGGCTGTAAGGGTTTGACAGGTACTGATTCTTGTGCAACATGACTTCAAAATATTTCACAAGACTGGAAAATTCAGATTGTTCGAAATGTTTCATCATTATGATGCTATGTTTTACTCGGTCTTGTGTAGCTTGAGACCAATATGCTGAGAGGAAGGTGTGGTAAAATTCTCCTTCACTGTGGCAATCGTGAATGACCGATCGCATTCTTACAGCTGGTTCATTCTCTAAATAGCCACACATAAATTCTAATCTGTCCTCTAATCGCCAGTTGGGAGGAAAACAATGAGAGAATTGATGAAGCCACGCTTGTGGATGAATGTCGTTGCCAGAATTCTTAAATGTTTTGAATTTACGTGTAGTAATGAACAGCTTATAGTCAAAATCATCATGTCGGCGAGTCGCATATCGGTCATTGTTACTTTGTTTCGGCGGTTCCATCTCAAAATTCGGTGTACCTTGCCAATTTCTTTCATAATTTCCGAAATGCCCTGCGTTATTATTTTGTGGCTTTTCCGTATTTCTAAGTCCCTCTTCCTGTGTTGGAGCGCGAGTGTCCTCTGAAATATATAATTTTTGTATTACTTGTGCCAACTGATCTTGTACTTCCCGGATTTCTCTTTGGTATTGCGTATTAATTTGATTCTGATTTTGTTTGAATTTCCTAATTTGTTCGTACTCTTCTGTGTCACTAAAGACTACCGGTCTTGCGTCATCATCTACTTTCGTAGATAAATTATTTAGCTGATCCGAAAGTTCGACTACTTTCTCTGATAATGAACTAATTTCCTCCATGTGTCTTTCTGAACCAATTTCCACAGTATCTACTGTGCCCTTTAAGTATTCCTGAGTTTTTGCAAGTAGTGTAACCGAATCGGTAGATGCAACTGAGTCAATTTTAGCCCACAAGGTCTCATGATTTTCATGAACAATGGTTTGCAGTTCTTTTATGGCTGCTTCGTGATTCTGTAATGCATTTTCATGCCGCGAAAAAATAGGTTGAAAATGCTCACAAATTTGTGTTTTTACGTCATTACAGACTTTTTGACATTTCGATTCAATGTTATGTAACTCAGTAGTTAAATCTTCACCTGTTTGTTCAAGTGTGGTGTCTAACTTCCGAAGATTTTGTTCCATTGTGTCTAACTTTTGAAGCTTTTGCTGTGTTTGTCTCTGATTTTGTTCCATTGTGTCTAACTGTTGCTGTGTTTGTCTCTGATTTTCTTTCATTTGTTGCATTAATTGCAATAATAATGTATGAGTGTCTGGAATCTGTTCCTCTATGCTTTTCGGCAGTGCATTTGCACCGGCAACATTCACATTTTTACAAGCAGAAAATGTGTCTTGACTTATTTGAGAAACCGGTGAGGACGCAAAACCTGAATCTACAGTATTTTCAAGATTGTGTCCTGTCATTTCGGAATCCTGAGGCGAGCTGTTGCCGACCGATCGATCGATAATGCTTCCCTGTTTACTAATTATTTCACTGCCTACACTATTATTTGCAGCCCGCTCCATTTCCCTATGCACGATTACCAAATTACTCCTTTGAACATTAGTTAATTCATTACTCGGCGGCGCTAACACACTGCTTTCGTCTTCACTGTCATTTCTCAGTTTACTTTGGAGGCCAGTATTACGTTTTTCACACGCCATTATTGTCACAATATTTCACACGACAACACAGAAAAGCATAATTTGAAGAGCAAAATAAGAAAACACATTAACATAGCATTGAAAACAATATCTCGTTAATTGCAAGCGCAGCTGCGAAACACTTGGTGCAAATCTACATGCATGCCACAACTGTTTTACTGTACAAGAATGAAAAACTGCAACTACAAAGGAAACACTCTCTACAATTACGCGCTAGCGATAAACAAAGACTGCACTAGTTTCCCAAACTACAAGAAAAAAAATCAGAAGATTCCAGTGAGGTAGCCTCGGCTAAGGGTCGACATATGAAACGTCCCCTTAGAAAAATTATACATGACTGTGCTTAAACTGACACACAATATTTTTTAGCGCAACGCAATCTGACTTTCAATAATCCCTACAAAAGATTGGCCCTGACTAACATTAACCTATACCTTTCACATATCACTTACCTCACAAAAATCTTTGTTACTCGAACTACTGCAATACAACGAGCGTCACTACTGCCAGCTAAATACAAGATTCTAACTACTGAAGGCACTAAATACTGATAGGCATAGCTAGCGAATGAAAGATTTTGATAGAGAACAAACAATGTATTTACCTTAATAATGTTCAAAAGCCATAATATATGTAGCAGTTCATGACATCCAGTCTTACAAATTTACTATCTGTGTCCAGATCATCCGCTCTCAAAAATCCTCCATCTCACTTCCCCACCTCCACCATTGCTGGCGGCTCACCTCCAACTGCGCAACGCTACGCGCTGTTAACAGCCAACAGCCCAACACTACAATGGCAGACAACAATGCAAACTAGCCACAGACTGCACACAGCACAGACAGTGATTTTCATACAGAGCGCTACGTGGCGTTACCAATAAGAAAACATAAACAGCCTACTTACAAGGTTTCCCTCAGAATACAGCCCTATAGAAGCGTTCCTATTGGCTCCCGACAAACTAGTGGGCGTATGATTCGAGAAATCGAATGGGAATCCCTGGAGGGAAGACAATGTTCTTTTAGAGGAACACTATTGAAAACTCACATTTGATGCTGACTGCTGCAACATATGTTTAACATAATGACTACGAAGATAAGATACGAGAAATTAGCGTTCATAGGGATACATATGGGTAGTCTTTTCCCTCGCTGTACTTGCGAGTGGAATAGGAAAGGGAATGTCTAGAGGTGATACAGGATACCCTTGGCCCCACACCGTGCGAAGTAAGCATATATATGTAAATTTAGTCTATTAAGATGTCAGTCCGTCCATTTATAGGCATACAAAACTCACGGAAGAATGTTTCTCTTATTTATCAAGAAAACAACAGACGGAACTTCTGCTGCTGATTATCTCACTGTAGAAACCCTCGTATGAACTCCTAATTTTCTCATTGCAGTCACTTAGCGAGACGTATGTGAGGGGCCGTAATATGTTTGCCCACAACACGTAGAAGAAACGGTATAGAGCTCACCTCTCAACTCCCCTTCCGTCACAATATGGCTTACCTGCCGTATTCTCACGAATCTTCCAGTCTTCGATATATAGCATTTGAATCCACCTGATTTCGACGAGTAAGAGATGTCCGTCTCCAAGTTACAGACCCCTGCTAATTCTCTCGAAAACCCATCACATCCCAGCAGCACTGTTCCATTAGTTATAAGCCCGTCTAGTTCTCCTCCCGTCCCGGACTAGGTACAGAGCTATCACAACAAGAAAAATGGCACAATAACGTACAGGAGGAAATTCTTAACCATGCAGAGTTAGGAGTCATTTCACTGCCACCTACCAATCAACTTGGCTACAGGGATCTTTCTATCAGAGGATGCAGACTGTTACGCTGCGTATGACTTTACAAAACCATGCAGAGACGATCTCTGGACCCCATTTCGTTACAGTTCTTGTTCGGCTTCACATCGCTATTAGTAATATTGGGAGATTCCGTCATTTTATTGTACTTGTGTTTGCTTCCATCACTTTGGAAGCAACCATATGTATACTGAATCAGCTTCAGTTAAGATGTTTCATCGCAGAACGCCTTTGCAACTTCGGTCGCAGATATCAAGCAGTTAAGTTACTTGCAACGCAAGAAACCGGTATTACGATGCCATCGATGCTAGCGCGGTAAGCTTTGTCGTGTTGTGTCTGTTTATGCGTTCACATTATGTGACTCTTCATGGCTAACAACTTCCCTCCGTGGTTCTGTTTTCCCAGAATTCATGTCAGTTTGTGTGATCATCACTCACTCGACGGACTGGGTGAGATATCATTGTTTCTCGTTTGTTTCTCAAAGTTTTCTATGTATATTTTATCTTTTCCTACAGCTAGACGGCAGCTCGCCATATAAAATGGCTCTGAGCACTATGCGACTTAACTTCTGAGGTCCTCAGTCGCCTAGAACTTAGAGCGGTCGCTCGGTTCCAGACTGTAGCGCCCAGAACCGCACGGCCACTCCGCCCAGCAGCTCGCCATATAACCCAGAATTGTGGGTTGGCTATGTTCCACTCTTTGTGATAAGACTACCTCGCATTTGTCGTATTTTTATTGGCAATATACTTGATATATTTTCAGTTCACCGTCTGTTACTGGTCTGGTCTCTTTTCATTAATTAAGTTGTTAATACAGGCAATAGAAATAGCTGCTGTAGGAGAAGACGACATATCTCCACGGTCCAGGAAAGAGAGATTTAAGAGGGAAACAGTTAAAGGTACCACATTTCATTTCCGCTCAACTAATCAACAGTACGAACGCCAACAGCTACAAACTTCTTGCAGACAGCGCTTCATTACAGATAAAGACGTCATATGCAAAGAATTTGCGGTTATTATTAACTATATCTGCCAGATTATTAACATAAAACATGAATAACAATGGTCTCATCACACTTTCTCGGGGCACGCCTCAATTTACTGCTACCTCTGTCGACGACTCTCCATCCAAAATAGTACAATGAGTTCTCCGAAGTCAAGAAATATTTTATCTACCTGACTGTCATGATCCATGACTTTCAGGATGTCTTGTGAGAAAAGTGCAAGGGTTGCTTCGCATGATCGACTTTTCCGGCATCTATACTAGTTGAAGGAGGTCACTCTGTTCACAGAAACTCAGTAAGTCTGAGTTCAGAATATTTTCTAGGATCATACAACAGATTAACATCAATGAGATTGGACGGTAGTTTTGTTGATCACTTCTGCTATCCGTCCTGTAGACGGATGTGACCAAAGCTCCCATCCTATCATCTGGCACAGTGTTTCATTAAAGGGATCTACGGTATATTATGGTTAAAATGGGAGTTAACTCTGCTGCAAATTCTGTATGGAATCTCACATGGATTCCCTCACTGGCGCCTTGTTTAGTTTTAGTCACTTTAGCTGATTTTGACATCGTTAACACTAATATCTAGAAGACAGTGCAGGACCAGTTCGGAAGAATGACTGACAACAGCGTCTATTAGGTAATGGATGTGCAAGATTGATGCGTGACATCAACACCTGTGGCCGAAATTGGCCTGCAGTTTCCGATCGCCCGTTGGAACATTTTACCATTCAGATGTGGTTGCTGCGGTTTGAAGTCTGTAGACTGGTTTGATGCAGCTCTCCACGTTAGTCTATCCTCCCCAAGCCTCATCTCTGTATAGTTACTGCAGCCTATATCTTGCCCATATCTATAGGAACCTGGTTGTAAGTCCTACTATTCCTCTACAATTTTTGTCCCCAATCGCCCCTCCCCCCCCCCCCCCCCCCCCACACACACACACTTCCTTCTAGCACCAAATTTTTAATTCCTTTATATTCCAGAATGTGTCCTAGCGTTTCGGACTCTTAACCAAGTTGTGCAACAAATTTCATCCTCCCTCAATCCGATTCAATACGGTACGCATCTAATACTTAGAATTCTTCTGTAGCACCATTTTTCAAAAGCTTCGTTTCTCTAATTTTCTGAAATGTTTATTGTCCACGTTTTACTTCCATACAAGATGAAACTGTACAAATAATTTCAGTATAATGTTCCTAATATTTAATTTTATATCCGACGTTCACAGATTTCTCTTTTCAGAAAAGCTTTTGTTGCGATTTCCAGTCTGCATTTCATATCCTTTCTACACTGAAGAGCCAAAGAAACTGGTACACCTGCCTAATATCGTGTAGGACCTCCTCAAGCACGAGGAAGTGCCGCAACACGACGTTGCATGGACTCGACTAATGTCTGAAGTAGTGCTGGAGAGAACTGACACTATGAATCCTATAGGGCTGTCCATAATCTGTAAGAGTACGAGAGGGTGGAGATCTCTTCTGAACAGAACTGTGCAAGGCATCCCAGATATGCTCAATAATGTTCATGGCTGGGAAGTTTGGTGGCCAGCGGAAGTGTTTAAACTCTGAAAAGTGTTTCTGGAGCCTCTCTGTAGCAATTCTGGACGTGCAGTGTATCGCACTGTCCTGCTGGAATTGCCTAAGTCCGTCGGGATGCACAATGGACATGAATGGATGCAGGTGATTAGACAGGATGCTTACGTACATGTCACCCGTCAGAGTCGTATCTAGACGTATCAGGGGTACCATATCACTCCAACTGCACACGCCCCACACCATTACAGAGCCTCTACCAGCTTGAACTGTCCGCTGCTCGCATGCAGGGTCCATGGATTCATAATGTCTCCATACCCGCACACATCCATCCGCTCGATACGATTTGAAACAAGACTCGTCCGACCTGGCAACATGTTTCAAGTCATCAACAGTCAAATGTCGGTGTTGATGGGCCCAGGCGAGGCAAAAAGGTTTGTGTCGTGCATTCATCAAGGATACACGAGCGGGCCTTCGGCTACGAAAGCCCATATTGATGATGTTTCGTTAAATGGTTCGCACGCTGGCACTTGTTGATGGCCCAGCATTGAAATCTGCAGCAATTTGCAGAAGCGTTGCACTTCTATCACGTTGAACGATTCTGTTCAGTCGTCGTTGGTCCCGTTCTTGCAGGATGTTTTTCCGACCGCAATGATGTCGGAGATTTGATGTTTTACCGGATTCCTGATATTCACGGTACCCTCGTGAAATGGTCGTATGAGAAAATCCCGACTTTATCGCTGCCTCGGAGATGCTGTGTCCCATCGCTCGAGCGCCGACTATAACACCATTGTAGCAGCAGTAACCGATCTAACAACTGCGCGGGACACTTGTCTTATATAGGTGTTGCCGACGGCAGTGCCGTATTCTGTCTGTTTACATATATCTGTATTTGAATACGCACGCATATACCAGTTTCTATGGCGCCTCAACATATATTGTCCATTATCAATTATTTTGCTGGCCCAATAGGAAAATTCGTTTGCCAATCTAATTTAATCAGCACCGCCTGATTTAATTCGACAACATTCCATTATCCTTGCCTTAACTTTGTTGATGTTAATCCCATAACCTGTTTTCAAGGCACTATCCATTCCGTTCAACCCCTCTTCGAAGTCCTGTAATGGACAAAAATTTCTACATGGTATCCGTCACAGTTTGCTCAATGTCAATACTGAATGACGTTTGGAATTAACTACAACGCTGAGTCACTCCCTTCTCAACCGATTCTTTCACCTTTCGTACATTTTGTTTATTGCACACTAGCTATCCACTGATCAGTGAAAACATTATGACCACTGCTCTCCGCAACGCTGAACGCCGCCTGGTGACGTTGCGGGCACATGACGCGGTAGTAGAAGCATGTAACCGGAGCAGACACAGATTGGGCCTCACTCTAGCGAAAATATGGACTACAAATGGGGAAATCCATGGAGATAAGCGACTTCGACAAAGAGCAGATGATTATTACTCAGAGCCTGCGAACGAGTATCTCGAAAACGGCGAAGCTGGTCGAATGTTCACGTGCTACAGTTGTAAGCATCTACGGAAAGAGGTAGAAGACTAGTGAAACCACCACTAGGTGCTAGATTGGTGGGCATGCACGACTCTTCGCGGAACGGGGGATGCGGAGGCTTGTCTGCTTAGTAAAGCAGGCAGATGGTGATCTGTGGCATCTCTGTCGAAAGAACACCATACTAGTGCACACACAGGTGTTTCGTAGCACACTGTTTATCGTACAATGTTGAATATGGAGCTGTGCACCAGACCACCCTTACGTGTTCACGTGTTGACCCGACAACATCGTCAGTAACGATTGCGGTGGGCACCGGATCATCGGGATTCAACCGTCGATTAATGGAAACCTGTCGGCTCTTCGGGTGAATAACGTTTTGACTACCCTAGGTCGATGGTCGTTTCCACAAACGTCATCATCGAGGTGAACGGCAGCTCGAAACGTGCAGCGCACCACGGACGCAGGCTGGTGCAGCAGTTTTATTCTGTGGGAGACATTCTATTGCACTTCCATGGGGCCTGCGGTAATAATCGGAGACACGCTGACAGCTGCGAACCACCTACATCCCGTCGTGCTCGACGTCTGCCACGACAGCGATGTTATCTTCTAGCAGTGTAATTGTCCTTGTCTCGAAGTCAGAACCGTGCTACAATAGTTTGAGGAGCATTTTAGTGAATTCGCGTTGAGGTCTGGGTGACCAAATTCGTCTGACGTAAACCGTATGGAACCGATCTGGGTCACTATCGGGGCCACCACTGTGTACGCGAATCTGTGACCCGTTATTTATGCTAATTATATGACCTGTGCGTAGATATCGAATCCCACGTACCTACACACACCTACCAAAAACCTGTCGGATCCCTGATACGCTGAATCAGTGATGTATTTTGTTCCAAAGACGGACAAACAACCTATTAAGCACATGATCACAATGTTTTGGCTCATCAGTGTACTTTTCTACCAGAGGTTTCGCAGAAAGTTACGTTTCATAGTTCAGCCAGTCTAAACAGCGGAGATTCTTATAACTAGCGTGGGGGAGGGGGAGGGGTGGTGTGGGGTGGGAGAAGAGGGCGCAAATAACTTGTGTGGTTCCACAAGGCTCAATCGAAGGCCCGTCGTTGTCTCCCATATATGAAAACGCGCAACTGTCTAATGCACAACAATCAGAATTATTTCTTTTTGTCGATGACACTAGTATTGTAATCAATCCAAATATACCTACAGTAACAGAAGAACTTGTAAATAACGTTCTTAAAAGTATTACTGAATGATCTTCATTGAATGTTTTCATACGCAATTTCAAAAATACACAAAATATTCAGCTCTGCCCACCTATAGGTACGACACCAATGATAAGTGTAGCAGATAGTGAGGGAGTAATAATAAGGGTGAAAACTTTAAAATCGTTGGGTATTCATATTATTCAGAATTTAAACTGAAAAAACATGTTTTGGAACTACTAAAACAACTTAATTCAGCAATAGCCAGTAAGCTGACAAACAGTGACGTGACGAAAGTCATGTCGTGCGGCTCCCCCCGGCGGAGGTTCGAGTCCGCGCGCGCGCGCCCGTGTGTGTGTGTGTGTGTGTGTGTGTGTGTGTGTGTGTGTGTGTGTGTGTGTGTGTTCCTTAGCGTTAGTTTAATTAGTGTGAAAGCCTAGGGACCGATGACCTCAGCAGTTTGGTCCTATAGTCCTTACCACAATTTTCCAAATTTCCAATTTACAGAAGTCATGAGATAACTTCTAATATTGTGTCGGGCAGTCTTTCGCCAGTTTAGTGCGGCAGCTCGACGTGGCATGGACTCAGCAAGTCGTTGGATGTCCCCTGCAGACATATTGCACCATGTTGCCCCTATTGCCATCTATAATTGGGAAAGTGTTGCCGCTGCAAGATTTTGTGCACGAACTGACCTGTCGATTATGTCCCATAAATGGAATTCATGTCCCGTCATCTGCGTGGCCAAATAATTCCCTCGAATGGTCCAGAATGTTCTTCAAACCAATCACGAACTGTTGTGGCCCAGTGACATGGCTCATTCTCGTCCATAAAAATCTCATAGTTGTTTCGATCTATGACGTCCATGAATGGCTGCAAATGTTCTCGAAGTAGGCAAATATAACCAGGGCCCTGTCCATTTCATGTAAACTAGCTCACACCATTATGGAGCCATTACCAGTTTGCAGAGTGCCTTGTTGACAACTCGGGTCCACGGCTTGGTGGGGTTTGCGCCACACTCAAACCCTATCAACAGCTCTTACCAACTGAAATCGGGACTTATCTGACGAGGCCACGGTTTTCCAGTCGTCTAGGATCCAAACAATACAGTCACGAGCCCAGGACAGGCGCTGCAGGCCATGTCGTACTGTTAGCAAAGGCATCCGCGTCGGTCGTCTGCTGCCATAGCCCATTAACGCCGAATTTCACGGCACTGTCCTAAAGGATACGTTCGTCGTACGTCCCACATTGATTTCTGCTGTTATTTCAGTCAGTGTTGCTGACAACTCTATGCAAACGCCAGTGCTATCGGTTGTTAAGTGAAGTTCGTCGGCCATTGGGTTGACTGTGGTAGGAGATGATGCCTGAAATTTGGTATTTTCGGCACACTCTTGATAATGTGGATCTTGGAATATTCAGTCCCAGAACAATTTGCGAAATGGAACGTCCTATCCGTCAATGTCTTAATTCCCGGCGTGAGGCCATAATCACGTCGGAAACGTTTTCACACGAATCCCCCGAGTAAAAATGACTACTCCGTCAATGGACTGCTCTTGAATACCTCGTGCACACCATACTACCACCATTTGTATATGTGCATATCGCTATCCCATGAATTGTGTATATTGCGTATATTCATTCAGTACCGTTATGTGACAATGTTCAGGGGGAAGTCATCTATAAGAAAGAAAATCTTCAATGGTCAAAAATTTGCTGTAGCAATAAAATATGGCGCTCCCCAGGATCATCTTGTAGAATTTGTTTTAGGAATTTGGGCATTTTGCCTACTATTTCACAGTATATTTATTCCTGCACGATGTTTCTTACTAATAATCCAATGCAGTTTAAAAGGAACTACGCTGTACACAGTTACAATACCAGAATAAAGAAAATGACGTTCGTTACTCCACATTAGCGCAAAAAGGTGTGCACAACGCTGCAATCAAAATATTTGATCACTTACCCAGTGATATAAAATGTGTGCCATACGGCAAACCTAAATGTGGAAACAAAATGAAATAGTGACTCTTTCACATCTTCTATTGCGTAGAAGAATTTCTGTTTTTGTAATGCGTTAAATTTGGTGGGTAGGAGCTACTAACTCACATCTGTTTACTAAATAAAACGAAATTTTAAATGAGAGTATGTAGCTATATTTATAAATTATTGTAACATGACTCGGTTCACATCATCACTATTAATCGTACAAATGTTCCACGGATCACAAAACTAAGTAGGTAATCAGGTTTTATCAACAACGAATCCAGCCGTATGAGCTTTGAAGTGTAGCAAAAGCACAGCGACACGGCGGAGAGGCGGCCACTCCGATTCCGGAGTGAGTGTGGTCCCGCCGGTACCTGGGCCTTATCTGGCGCCGGCATCGGCCTTGGCAGCGCCTAACCAGCTCGCGGGCCGCACAATAAAATCACTTTTTACTCCCGCCGCCCAGCTGCGCCGCCCGACCCAAGGCGGCAGGGCTACACCATTCCGCGGACTCGGTTACACACGCTAAGTTTACACCCGTCACAAGTCGCGGAAGACGCAAATTCGATTCCGCTACAAGTTCCGCACAGTCCCCTTACAAACAAAATACGACTGTACGGGATATCAGACCACCGGTGTTATGGCATTAAAAAAAGTCGTAAGAAATAGAACACAACCTGTCACTTTTATCGGAGAGAAACTTCCAGACGGAAACTACTTCGGCCGTATGTCGAGGGAGTGTTATGGGACCATTACTTTTCACAATATACACACATCAAAAAATGTTTTGCATCATCCCGGTTCCCAGAACTCCTGAAGATAGACGTTGACTGTGGATATTGTATCACAGGCACAGTCGCTTTGACTCTCCAGAGATGTCACCAAACACGCCCAAAGATGTTAGCAACCGTGCATGAGCAGCGCCTATTAGACGGAGGGGGGCCAACAGCCGATCAGTTCCAGTCATTCCACCAGAAAGGAGGTACACGGCTCGTGTTGTCTGTACTTCAACCGTGCCTAGGCGGTCAATACCGCAGTTCGATCTCGTCCGCATTGTTACTTTGTACCAGGAAGGGCTCTCAACAAGGGAAATGTCCAGGCGTCTCGGAGTGAACCAAAGCGATGTTGTTCGGACGTGGAGGAGATACAGAGAGACAGGAACTGTCGATGACATATCTCGCTCAGGCCGCCCAAGTGATACTACTGCAGCGAATGACCGCTACCTACGGATTATGGCACAGAGAAACCCTATCAGAAACGCCACCATGTTGAATAATGCTTTTCGTGTAGCCACAGGACATCGTTTACGACTCAAACTGTGCGCAGTAGGCTGTATGATGCGTCACTGCACTCCCGACGTCCGTGACGAGGTCCATGTTCGCAACCACGATGTGAGCGTGGGGTTGATCTGCTATTCTGTTATTCTGCGCAACGGATTAATCTGAGATGTACCCTTTACCCTGTGGCTCCTGCAAGATGCAATTTCCACCCCCACACTACCACAGAAGTCAGACAGACGCTGCTAACGTCCTAAAGAGAAATGCCTGAAAAACTTTCAGCAATAAATATCTTCTGGAGTCGTCCGCTGTAAGGAAATGACACAAAAATTCACAATATTTCTTACGTAACTAGTGGGATACTTGGATACTGGAATAGTACTAGTTAGTGTAAGAAAAACACGAAACTAACGAAAATTATTATTTATTTTGCAAAAATTCTGAGAAATCACAATGGCACTTTTAGTTATGAATTGAAGGAGTTATATCCTGGTTCTTTTCGCAATGTGAAGTTACCTCTCAAGAATAGGATTCGCTTATGAAATTTCTATACAAAGTTTAAGATTGTTATTGACTTGGCAGAATGGCTGAGAGGCGCGCCTACTCAGCTTGAATAATTATCCTTTCGAATGTTGTTAGGTACGGTCGAGGCTGTCGCGTGTGAAATGCAGTGAAGTGTACTGTTGTGGAGGAAATATGGGGCTCGCAATAGCTGTAGTGCACAATACCGTAAGCTGCGACGACTGCTGTCTGCGCCGCTCGCTGCTGACAAATAAGATAACTCTCGTTCTATCTGGATTGACCTTCGCCAATCAAACTCTCCCTACGCCTTCATGAAGTCAAGGATTCCTATTCGCCCCTAGTCTAACTATTGGCGTGATACAATGGTCAGATAACCAGTCCACCGCGATGCCACTCAAAAATTCGCCCGCAGGCGTTTAACTATAACTCTGTCCGTTCACACCGCACAATAAGTATGTCGGCCAACACAGTGAACAAAGCCTAATCGCAAGGACTCAATATAGAGTTGCACTTCGATTCGCTCTCGACAGAGTTGCTCTCCCACTGAAGTACTGAGGAGAGACTTGTTCCTCACTCCAAGAGTGACAACGGAATGGCGCCTCTCCATGTCAGACGTGAAGGGGTATATCTTTCAGTCTCTTCCATTACTCCTTCAGCTCAGGGCGTCGGAAATATCGTCTGCCAATCAGCATTGCTCTTCTAAAACGGGAGAATGACGTTTCGTTTAAGGAGAACAATCCGGAGATCTGTAGTATCGGCGTTTGGCGTTTGCTGTCTCCCTGTGAAAATCTCTAAAACTGTGTGCTGTCTGTAAAGAATGCGTAGGCTGGCCGCTCCCACACAATGTAGCGGAATTTGCTTTTAAGTCAAACACGGGCTCGTTCCCCCTTTCACTCAGGCACACGCTGTCTGCTCCATGGGCGGTCGAGGTTGACTCATCCTCCGAAGGGACCGGCCTCCCAGAGTGTGGTCTGCCTCTCTTGAACTAAAAGCTCCTGTGACCGTCGTGTCTGGAATGTATGTGTACGCCAGCCTCGAGTATTTCAACCCCGGTGCACACTTGTTATTTTCATATCGTTTACATGAATTCATACAACATTGACTTCATCTTATCGAGTTCGGGTTCGAATGAAGCGTTTCGATGTGCGGAATATGATTGTGAGGGCGGAATATGTAAGCAATGAAGGTCAGGAGACCACGACATCTTACAATGACACCATGCACCACAGTACAGATGTGCCCAATAACATGCTGAATGGACCGCTCAGGATTGGCATCACGTTCTCTTCACCGATGAGTGTCGCATATGCCTTCAACCAGACAATCGTCGGAGACGTGTTTCGAGGCAACCTGGCCAGACTGAACGCCTTAGACACACTGTCCAAAGTGCAGAGAGGTGGAGGTTCCCGGCTGTTTTGGGGTGGCATTATGTGGGGCCGACGTACGCCGCCAGTGGTCATAGAAGGTGCCGTAATGGCTGTACAGTACATGAATGCCATCCTCCGACCGATGGTGCAGCCACTTCGGCAGCGTATTTGCGAGGCATTCGTCCTCATTGACAATTCGCTCCCCCATCGTGCACATGTTGTGAATGACTTCCTTCAGGATAACGACATCGCTAGACTAGAGTGGCTCGCATGTTCTCAGACATGAACCCTGTCGAACATGCGTGAGATATACTGAAAAGGGCTGTTTATGGACGACGTGACCCACCAACAACTCTGAGGGATCTACTCCGTAGGTTGTTCGATAGAGAGAGGTTCAAATGGCTCTGAGCACTATGAGACTTAACATCTGAGGTCATCAGTCCCCTAAAACTCAGAACTACTTAAACCTAACTAACATAAGGACATCACACACATCCATGCCCGAGGCAGGATTCGAACCAGCGACTGTAGCGGTCGTGTGGTTCCAGAATGAAGCGCCTAGAACCGATCGGCCACATCGGCCAGCCGATAGAGAGAGGAAAAGGTGAAAATCTGAGGGTGCATGAGCAGGTGAATAAAGTGGGTGCGGAATGATTTCGCATCCCGACTCCTATACAGTTTTTGTTTGTTTGGCGAATGCGGAGGGTGTTATCGTGAAGGAGCATCACTTCACGCAGTTCTCCTGGTCGTTGTTCTTGGACTGCATCTGTAAGACGTCTCAGTTGTTGACAATAATGGCAACGGTGATGGTTACACTTCGAGAAGCAATTCGTAGTCACTATACCGTCGTTTTTCCGCCACAAGCATAACATTATCTTACGAGGTTGCGCACATGTCTCTGTACGGGGAGTTGCTGCTTTCTTTGAGTTCAACCATTCCTTTCTTTTCCTTATGTTAACATAAAGATAGCATTTCTCTTCACCAGTAACAGTACAGGATACGAATGGTCGTTCTTGTTCACGAGCTAATTTCATGACGAGCAAGCATAAATTGACCGACAGCCACTCGCTGATATCTGATGCTTTGGCTTAGAGCATGCGCTGCCGATACACCCGATTTTTCACCTTTCCTCATTGCATACAAATATCGCTCGTTGGTGGAATGATCGCAGTTCATCACATTTGCCAGTTCTAGAGTACAATGATGTGGATCATTGTGGATTCATGCGTTTAAACGATCTCCATGCAATCCCGTAGGCCTTCCTGAAAGTGGAGAGTCGCTAATGTCGAAAAAAACCTCCTTAAAACGAGGAAACTATTTTCTTGCCGTGCTCTGTGCAATGGCTTTATCCCCCATACACGAAGAAAATGTTTATGGCTTCCTCCGCTGCTGTCACCCCTTTGCTGTATTAAAAAAGAACAATATGTGCCGCGCGGGTTAGTCGTGCGGTCTCAGGCGCTGCAGTCATGGACTGTGCGGCTGGTCCCGGTGGAGGTTCCACTCCTCCCTCGGGCATGGGTGAGTGTGTTTGTCCTTAGGATAATTCAGGTTAAGTAGTGTGTAAGCTTAGGGACTGATGACCCTAGCATTTAAGTCCCATAATATTTCACACACATTTGAGCATTTTTTGAACAAAATGTCGGAAACGTTCCAATTTCTCTATTTGGCACGCCATCTTCTAGCGTCCATAGCTCCACTCACTATCTCCAGATGATAAAATGACGATATGTAAACTCAAATAGCAACAGTGAACCACAAATAAAAAATGACAATCGATAAATACACTCCTGGAAATTGAAATAAGAACACCGTGAATTCATTGTCCCAGGAAGGGGAAACTTTATTGACACATTCCTGGGGTCAGATACATCACATGATCACACTGACAGAACCACAGGCACATAGACACAGGCAACAGAGCATGCACAATGTCGGCACTAGTACAGTGTATATCCACCTTTCGCAGCAATGCAGGCTGCTATTCTCCCATGGAGACGATCGTAGAGATGCTGGATGTAGTCCTGTGGAACGGCTTGCCATGCCATTTCCACCTGGCGCCTCAGTTGGACCAGCGTTCGTGCTGGACGTGCAGACCGCGTGAGATGACGCTTCATCCAGTCCCAAACATGCTCAATGGGGGACAGATCCGGAGATCCTGCTGGCCAGGGTAGTTGACTTACACCTTCTAGAGCACGTTGGGTGGCACGGGATACATGCGGACGTGCATTGTCCTGTTGGAACAGCAAGTTCCCTTGCCGGTCTAGGAATGGTAGAACGATGGGTTCGATGACGGTTTGGATGTACCGTGCACTATTCAGTGTCCCCTCGACGATCACCAGTGGTGTACGGCCAGTGTAGGAGATCGCTCCCCACACCATGATGCCGGGTGTTGGCCCTGTGTGCCTCGGTCGTATGCAGTCCTGATTGTGGCGCTCACCTGCACGGCGCCAAACACGCATACGACCATCATTGGCACCAAGGCAGAAGCGACTCTCATCGCTGAAGACGACACGTCTCCATTCGTCCCTCCATTCACGCCTCTCGCGACACCACTGGAGGCGGGCTGCACGATGTTGGGGCGTGAGCGGAAGACGGCCTAACGGTGTGCGGGACCGTAGCCCAGCTTCATGGAGACGGTTGCGAATGGTCCTCGCCGATACCCCAGGAGCAACAGTGTCCCTAATTTGCTGGGAAGTGGCGGTGCGGTCCCCTACGGCACTGCGTAGGATCCTACGGTCTTGGCGTGCATCCGTGCGTCGCTGCGGTCCGGTCCCAGGTCGACGGGCACGTGCACCTTCCGCCGACCACTGGCGACAACATCGATGTACTGTGGAGACCTCACGCCCCACGTGTTGAGCAATTCGGCGGTACGTCCACCCGGCCTCCCGCATGCCCACTATACGCCCTCGCTCAAAGTCCGTCAACTGCACATACGGTTCACGTCCACGCTGTCGCGGCATGCTACCAGTGTTAAAGACTGCGATGGAGCTCCGTATGCCACGGCAAACTGGCTGACACTGACGGCGGCGGTGCACAAATGCTGCGCAGCTAGCGCCATTCGACGGCCAACACCGCGGTTCCTGGTGTGTCCGCTGTGCCGTGCGTGTGATCATTGCTTGTACAGCCCTCTCGCAGTGTCCGGAGCAAGTATGGTGGGTCTGACACACGGGTGTCAATGTGTTCTTTTTTCCATTTCCAGGAGTGTAAATCCATAGTAAGTGGAATACCAACATGGAAAACAAAAACGCTACGAACGTATGCACCAACCTAATAAATAAGCAGGAACACACATTATTGTATTATTACACGATTTCAGAACATCACTGGAACCAGCCATATCCATTAAATATCTGGGAGTATGCTTGTGGATTCACTGGAAGAATCCTAAGGAAGTCTACTCCACCCACGGAAGAGGTAGCTTACATAATCCTCGTTCGGCAAATACTTCAATATTGCACATCATTTTCGATGCGTAGTAGATAGGATTGATACAGGAAATAGAGAATATACAAAGAAGAGCACCACGTTTCGTTTCAGGTTCATTTAGTAAGCGTGAAAGCGTCACAGAGACGATCATACAACTTCATTAGCAGATGCTGCAACAGAGGCATTGTGCATCACAGTGTGGTCTACTGTTAAAATTCAGAGATTGTGCGGTCCTAGAAACATCAACGAGTATATTGCTTCCTGCCACATGTATCTTGCGGTTAGACCATGAAGGTAAAATTAGAAGGAGTAAAGTTCACACGAGGGCTTACGAACAATCATTCTTCTCGCGAAACAGTCGCGAGTGGAACAGGAAATGTGGGAGAGAGAGTGCCATAAAAAGTACCCTTCGCCACACACCATAAGGTGGATTGAAATGTGTGGACGTAGGTATAGTTGTAGATTTTTTATTGGGCTGCTTACAAGTTAGGCCTGAATTGGTTTTGCTATCCCTATGAACATCCAATTACCGACCATCAGTTATTTTACACGTATGGCGTCTGTAAATCAGCTATTCTGATATAGAATGAGGTGTGAAATGAGGTTATGTGTACTTCCATAATTTTTTTAGTAGAGAGAGGAAGTCAACGATTTCCTTTAACTCTTAAGGTGCAGGAGGAGCAGGAGAATGAGGAGGTAGTTCCAGAAGAGTTGTTTCAAAATCTTATCAACTCGAATTGAAGTGGGAAGGTGTTTTATTAGACGCTCCTAGATCAAGCGCGTTATGGAGACAGTACAAGGTTACCACTGGTCGCACACTACTCTACTCGAGCATTTAAATCTGGAATAGCTAGAAAACTTATGAATTAGTAAGGACACGTACCTATTCTAGTGCACAATCCTAATGAATGTTTTGTTGACAGGCGTAGTGGTGTATGAGAGCCTTCGCAGTAAAATGAGAGTCGGAATGGCAGTTGTAAATAATAGTACATTGCTATATAGTATATGACTTTTTGGCAAGCAGATCAGTTTTGATGACTCAGCAAATACACTAATAAGCCAAATCATAATTAGCATCTACTTAATAGCGTTTTGGTCCATTTATCGAACGCAAAACAGGGCCGATTCCGCATGGCATAGATTTAGCAAGTCCTTAGTAGGTTTACGAAGGTATGTGGCACCAGTTTTCAACGCACAGTTCACGCAAATTCCGTAAGTTACGTGCGTGTGGTTTATGGGTGTGGGCATGGTGCCCACTGACGTTCCACATGTACTCCATCGCATTCATATAAGATGAATTCGATGGCCAGGATCAACGTGAGTTCATTATCCTGCTCTTTAAACCACTGTAGCATAAATCTGGCATTGTGACACAGACAGTTATCCTGCTGGAAGGCGCCATCTCCCTCTGAGAAGAGGTCAGGCATCAGAGGAGGTAAGTTATGGGCAATATCGCAATAATGTCCACGTAGTCCACAGCTGTCACTGTGCCATCCATTATCGCCACAGGTCCTATAGAAGCTCAGATGAAATTTCCTCATAACTGCCAAATTTATAAGATGCTTTAATTCCCAGCAGTTCTTTGCCCTACTGTCGTTCATGAGGTCAATCTCACCCCAGCCTAACCTGTTCCCCTCTCCACCCCATTCCACTCCATCTCCTTCCTCGTCTCCCCTCTCCCCTCCCCCCCATCCTCCCAACCCCACAGGCGGAAGTTTAAATTAGCTCACTTGTGCCACGAGGTTCTCCAGTCTAGTTGCTTTATTGTATGTTTTCAGTTTATATATTTTTAGAAATTTTCCGTAGCCACCTAAGTGCGAATGGTGCTCACACCCAAACCTCCAGAAATGTGCTATTGTCCAGTAGAACATGCGTAAAGGGTAATTAAAAGTAATACCAGAACTACGAAGCACAGGAAAAGTGTGTCAGTGTGTGATTGCTTTGCAGACCTCGCGACGGTTGGTACAGCGTGAGGTCCTCATACCAAAGTTCCTGCTTTTTTCTCTCGCTCTCCCCCCTTTTTTTACGCGTTAAACTTATATGAAAGAACATTTTCCTGACATGTAAAAGTACTTTTTGGAGTTTGTACCAATGTACTTTTGTCAGTCTGCTTTCGCTTCTTTAGGTGAAAATAGCAAACCTATAAAGTACATTTGTATAGATGGGTGTGGTGTTTTGCCGGACCACTCGAGATGAAGCAGCTAGTGCATTTGTAGTTTCACAGAATAAACAAACAATCGGAACAGAATAATAAAGAGACAATTGCATCACACGTGCGGAAGTATTAATAGACCAATACAGCACTTTCGAGCATAATACGTAGATTACATTTACACTTCTTTTATAGCGTTAATCCTGGAGAGGAACCGGATGCAGTATACACCGGGCATTCCTTATAGTTTTGGCAAACACTGACTGAGTGTATATCAGCACTGCAGTTACTGATTAGACGCCAGGCAGCAAAAAAGCGTTTAAATTTCGATCGATGAAGTTTTACATAAACTATGAGGGAATTACTGAAAAGTCTAAAAATACCCCTTCAAAAACCTTTTTCAGCTTCGCAATTAGTTCTTAGAGTATCCTAAATAGTCAAATAGTTCCAAATGTTTGAGAAGTTGTGTTAACAGTAAGTTCTATTGGGTCTGTTTTGATTCTAGTGGGGCCATCTTGGCTATCAAGGTCTTGAATTTATATGGTGCAGCGTCTCTCCCCTACAGAACGGTATACGTGCCGCAATGAAATCCAGTACATATGCCGCACATTTTTTCGTCAGTAATACTTCCCGCAGAAATCAAATAACAGTTTCAAATAAGTGAAAAAATTTCTGTTTTGTTTGTATTTTCGTTTAGATGACTTAGTATGCACAAAGTTTCAGATCCCGACTACCTTGATGACACAAAAGAATAAAAAAAGTATCCCTACATGTGTGTAAGAAGATTGGAGAACTGTACTTGAAAACAGCAAAAAAAGATTGGTTGTGTTGCGCAACTTGTAAGCTTTGGTTACACTATTTTAGATATTTTTCTGTCGATTGTGGCCGAGAAAGTAGAAAGAAAGCTGAATGAACAACTTTCGTAAATCTCACTTCTATTTTTCATTTAATATTTCACCAGGATGTATTGAGTGTATTAACTAAAGATAAATTGATTATACTTCTTAATTTTAATGTTTTCAATTATTAGTAAGTAATCTAGTTATCTAAACCAGTGAGGTACTTGGAAGGTAAACTCACCATCTCCACCCACCCTCAGATATAGTCGTAAGATGGCCCAGTGGATAGCCCATCAAAAACTGAACACTGATCAAGCATGAAAACAAGGTGTACTGAACTGTGAAAAAAAAAGCAAAATAGAAACATCGAACTGTCCAAGGACAATGTGACACAGCAATGGCGTTGTGGGTAAGTGGTCTTGGTATTGGACTGTCATGAGGGCGAGGCGCGTTAAAAGCACCTTCATGCAAACTTTTCCCGCCCACAACATTATAAAATGTCTGTCCGGTCTTGAAATGTTCGTTATCTTTCTGTAGTCTTGGCAGTTGTGATACTATACATTGGTTATAGAATATGAGTCACGTGGTAAGAATACGTTACCGTCGCAAGTAAATGTGGTGAAGAGCAGGCGAGATACCACATAGACGTCTCACAGGAATGAAAACAACAAAGAAACGGATGTGAACTATGATACAACAAAGGAATTCAAGAGTCAAGACTTCTAAATCGGAACGCAACTTCAAAAACATTAAAAACATATGTTTTGACAGAGCAGAGACAAACTGTGTAATTGTGAAACATGTGTGTATTTGTAGCAGCTTATGTGACAAACTATTATGTTTTCATCATTTCCTTGGTAGCGACCACATTCACAGTCATACGAACACGTATATCGGGCAAGTAGGCATATCTCACTTATTTACCACGCGTACAAATGAGGTGACTTGGTAAGAGATTCCTATCATATGACACGTAATCTCATTGATGCCGTGTATGACACACCAGACGTGTTTTCCAGTGGAGGATTCGGTTGATTTGTCGCCTTGTCATCAAACGTTTTCAGTTCCCATTGAAAAGTCATTTCCTTTCGGCTGCTACCAGAGTAGTTGTTCAGAATCACCTGTCGTTATAGGTCCCTCCCTACCTTACACCACCCTGTTGCGAAGAGACGTTACACCACGACACAGACACAAATGTGAATAAAGCATAAAGCGAACATTTTGTTCATTATTGTTCGTCGCATCTGTTTAGGGCGGACGTCACATGACATCCGTTAAAGTTGATTGTTGATCCGTTCAGTCAGTTATTTTTTATAGAGGGTAGCTAACCCTCTGATCGAATACGCTGAGCTACCGGGCCGGCAACTGGCAGTCTATCACCATAACCACTTAACAACGACGCCATTTATCTTTCCACCTTCTTTATATTGCAGTTCTTAATCTTGGACCGCTCAGTGTTTCTTCTTTGCTTTCTTTCCACAGTCCAGTACACCTTCTTCCTGTTTTCATGTTTGATCTGTGTTCAGTTTTTGAAGGGTTGTCCACGGACCCTTCTTACCACTAAATCTGAGGGACGTGCGATGGGAAGTTTCCCTTGTTAGATATACAGATAATATATTTAAAAAGCGATTGTTAAAATTTCATAGTTTTTTCCTTAACTTCAACACATTTTTAAACAAAAATGTATTTATAAGTATATATGTTCAGGTTTTGACTTAAAAAACAGGGTATTTTTGTGGTTTTCAGCATGTGGCACATCACCCATAGCATAAGGGAGAGAGGCTGCAATATAAAGATGTTTTACGCTCAAATGTTATGTTTCAATGATTACTGAAAAAATCAAAAATGTATGTCATAGACAATGGGTGTGCTTAGTTGTACAAAAAAAGTTTTACTGTAAGTGCACCTTGGCACTTTACACATGCGATTTTGAAAATGTGCACCATCTCTCTCAGATTTACCCTACTGTAAAAATCCCGGATAATATGTCACGACAGTATTTAAAATACTTGTTCCCACTTAAACGTAGGTTTTACCGACTAATAGAATCGAGATCTTTTTCGTTCCACTTGCTATAATTTAATTACCTGTATTGGTACAATTTTTTTCAGTTCCCGCTTCTTAGTTATGGCGTCAAACCATTCAATGGGGATCTGGTGCAAAGGTACATCCGGAGGACTGGTAGCTTTACGCTTAAAGTGTAGCTAGAGTACACAAGTTGCGGTAAGAAGTATGGGTATGCTAGCAGCAGAAACACTTATTGTGATAGTCTGATAGTGTTTTTCCCAGAAATGTCGTATATGTTCGAAAATCTGTTCCATAGTAATATACCCTGTCAGTTCATCTATTGAATGTAGGAGTACCAAAGTCAAAGCGTCATTAAGAAAGGTTAAATTAAGGATAGATAGGGTACTCAAACGTTTTTGTGGCCAGTACAACATTGGTGTCGATAACTTGATTGTATTAGTACCGGTAATGGTTGCAGGTAAATGGTAATTCATTCTGGCTAGTAGTAGTAGTAGTAGGTTTAGTCATCCGTAGATCTCTTTTTATAAGGATATAAGACATGTCAAGTATTTACAGGTTTAGATAAATTTAAAATAATCTAATTCGTAAACACATACATTTGCAGACTTCCAGTTAGAGACAATCATTAGATGTACTCCTGGTATACAATACTTTTTTTTACAAATAACTTATTAAACACACACACACACACACACACACACACACACACACACACACACACACACACACACACACACACACACACACACACAGAGAGAGAGAGAGAGAGAAAAAGAGAGAGAGAGAGAGAGAGAGAGAGAGAGATATAGATATTATCTTCTGGGCCATTTTCTGTACCAAAACTTCCCATTTGCTATCCTGAAAAACTGAGTCAGTGTCCCTCTATAATAAGTGAGATGTTGGCTCAGAAAGAGGAACAGGTGTTAGTACTGTGCAATGCATAACCTGGGGGTAAGTTTTTCTAGAAAAGAAAAAAGAAAAAAAAACAGGCGGAAGGTGTTATGCGGATTTTCGGGTGTTTTATACTCATTATTATTACTTATTTGTATAACATTTTTTTACCAAACCCCTCTGTTTTATCTAACTAATCATCAATGTGTAAAATATATTGCATAAAACGTACCTTTTAGCTGCTTTTTTAAATAAGTGTATTTTTGCGAATCTTTTATCTCTTATGGTAATTTATTGGACAGTTTTATTCTTTGGTAGAAAATGCTGTTTTGAGTTTTGTGTTTATTTTTTCTTAGCAAATGTAAGTTGAGTCTAGCTCTTGTTCCATTGTCACGGACAGAACTGTTTGTGCACAACTGATTGGTAAAAGTATTCACACGAAGCAGTTAAAATCCCCAGTGTTTTGAACAAATTTTTACAACGAGCTCGACTACCATTTTTGGTTATGATTTTTCTGGAGTTTGAAAATTGGGTTCATATTTTGTGCATTTCTTCCCTAAAAAAGAATGACAGCACAAGTCGTGTCATTCATCAACATAGTTCTGAAGTTCCATACCCCTTGGTTTCCCATCTTCATAACAGTCTACAGTCTGTGGAGTAAAGACCGTATAAATACTGTGGGTACCTACTTTCTGAAAATGTGGTTGAGGTTCCAACACTTCTCTGTGGCGTTGTATTGCGTCAAGAGGGGATGTAATGGGAAATATTATTTATTTAAAAATCATTACAGCCATATTTATTAATGTACAAATCTAAAATTTTACATGTATGAAGCAAAAAGAGCTGTGTTTTAAAGGAAAATATAATAAAATATGCAGGATTAATATTTTGACAGAAATTTGAATTTTTAATTTATTGGTTTTTAATAAAAAGCCATTACTCAAATTCTAATCATGCAATTAATCTGAAAATTTTATTGTAGTGTCCTGAGAAGGTTACAAGACCACTGAACTGCAGTTACTAATTTATGGTACAAATTGTATTATTAACAGAGTTTTTAATTTTGCACATCCAAAATTACCTTTTTTCTATATACAATCATCTAAAAATCAGAATGTAATTGAACGATCTCGTATTTTTTAGTTCGAACGAGACAGCAACAGGTTGCGAACACTTTCTGAAAATTTCATGGCATTAGCGCATACTTTTTGAGGAAAGGCTTCTGATAACATAAAAAGTGTAAAACAGAGAAAATGAGGTTCAAAGACTTTCTTCTCATACTTCTACATGTAATAAGCTTACCTCAGTTTTAAAATCCTCCATACTCATACTCCTCATCCTCCAGGTTTCTCTTCTCTCCTCTTCGAATCTGACTGGCCTGTATTTGCAGGTAAGACACTGATCTGTTAGCTTTCTTGATCCTGCCCTCGTCGATGGTGTAAAATACTTTTGTTGTAAACACACCAGCATCTATACCAATTCTCTTCAGCACTTCAATTCTGCCATTATTTTCGTTATTGTAACATAAAACTGTATCACAGACACCTATTTTGAATAGTTCAAGTTCACAGAATGTTCTTTTTGAGCATTTAGTCCAAATTAAATTATTGAGTTTTTCATTTGTATTATGTGTCTTTCCGTGAAGACACTTCCTCAATAAATCAGGATTTGCAAGAAACCTGAATGTGGGCTTAATTACATTCACAATAAGTTCCGGTAATGAGTATTTATGTAAATGTGTCATTTCTGTTGTTGAACTTACATCAATCGTCTTCCAGTCACAGATTTTGCATTGGTGTTTGGTCAGTGGATAGATTGTAGAAAAAAAATTGCCTCTAAATTATGAGTGTTTTGCCTGATAGCTCTCCCATAAAATAACTGAAGACACTCAATTTCTTTCACAAGAAGCTTGCCTTTTCCTCCTAGTGGTTTTCCATCCTCAAGTACTTCACCATTCTTCTCTTTCAGCAAGCGACAAAGTCTATCACCAAGCCTCTTTTGGATGTGGCCAACACATTCCAACTTTTCTATTGTTGTATTGTACGGATTTTTATCCGTTACAGCTTTGAATGAAGAGGAGTCCCCATCACCAAGGTATTTAGTATATCTAACACCATACTGGTCCTCAGATCTAGAGAATATCCTCACAACTGCAGCAGCCTCCATGCCCCCACTTGAGCCACTGTAATTTACAGAGCATGCTACTGCATGCTTTTTTGCCACAGTTTTTCACTGTCTTGATTGTTGGACATTTTCCTTGTTGCACACTGGTGGCAGTATTTAGACATAATTTCCACATCTAGAGCTTTACCTGAGTCAATACCAATAACAGATGCAACTCTATACAGAGATGTGTGACCTCTTTTCATCCAGGTCCCATCTATAGACACACACAGGTCAGTAACATTTGTAGGAGATTCACTGTCATGAATGTTTTCACCAGCATCTATTTCTTTTTGGTTTATTTCCAACAATTCTACCACTGCTTTCCTGATAGAAGCTTTGGCAGTATCGCATACAGCATCAGACATTTCTTTAGTTATTTTTTCAAACTTTGCACAAGGTGTAGGCATGATCAGAAAACCATACAAATTACCTCCCTCCCTGTCCTGTACAGGGCATCTCAGAGCATATGCTAACCTAAAATTGCTTTCATAGGCATCAGTGTCAGGTTTTTGGAGGAGGAAAATGAAAATTCATAGCCACACGAATTACAAATTAATTTAAAATCACAAGCTATTCCCCTTCTTTCTTCAACAACAATCATGTATTCCGTATTTTTACAGCTAACACGTGAACATTAAAACTTTATAGCCTGGCAGAGAAGCTCTAAATCAATAAGTCTGAAGCAAGTGGAATCCATATCAACATCATTCACGCACCTGTTCAATTGTCCTGTCCCAAGTTTCGATGCTGAAACTGAGAGCTTATGTTCTTCATTCCGAGCTGCTTACTCTTTTTTGTTGATAAACCGATTTCCATGAAACCTCCGTTTCCTAAACACAGTTTTTCCACCACCCATTATGCATAAATCTTGACTTCCACGTAAAGGATTGCGAATTCAACCTTCCACCTAATAACATGTGTTAGTATTGTCAAAACGTAAATAAACCACATGCAAGAAAGTTTTCTGGCAAAGATATAGATGTCAGCCAGAGATCTAAATGTCAGACAAAGATATCGAAAGAAAATAGCTTTCACATTGACAAAAATTCGCTGAAGCAAGCAGTTTCCCAAACGTCACAAAAGGTGGAAGTGGCCACCAGTGCAGGGTTATCAGTTTATCAATTTAAAGGCATTTCTAAAGCTGCTATCACGATAAAATTCGCACACAACAGAGTAAACTGTGTAGAACAAGAAACCAATATTTTTGTAAAATCGATTTTTTGGACCACAATCCCTTACATCCCCCCTCAATTTCAACTCATTACAACTAAACTTCACAGGATTATGCAGCTATTCTGGTTGGACAATTGGTAATGCTTCCTGTTCTACACCCTCGCAGTTCCTCTTATGTCATAAGAGCATTTGCATCTCCTTGTTTCCAAATCACTAACACTTCCTTAGTCTATAGTTTCACCCATTTATTCGTGGTTTTCCATTTCGTCAGGTATGGATGAACAGTGTAACACTGATCATGTGGTTTCTGCGTACTGCTGGGAATCAGATCATAATAAGCCAAATCCACCTTTCTGCGACAGTTGCTAAATGATAGAAACGTGCTAGATTTCTTGTTTTAACTGAACTACATGCTGTAGTTTTGCCGGGAATTCCTTCTGTGTTGGGAAAACCCTTCCAAAAACTGTTGTGGTGGCATTAATGCTGTACTGCATACTGTATGATGTACGACTTCTTACATTCCTGCTACATGAAGTGTTGCATCATTAATGCTGTGTGTATCCATAACATTCTAGCGACAGTTATCCTTTCATTTGGAGTACGTAATCGTTTCTGAATTATTGCCAGTTTGTTAATTGCTATTGCTACCATATTATACACAAATTCCACGAGCTCTGTAGCTGTCTCCCACATTACTTTAGCACTGTTCAACACATTTTGCTCCAGATGCGTTAGTTGTGTGCTATGCCACGCTACCTTGACCTCAATACTTCCTACTGTGTCTTTCATGTGACCTATTATTGTGCACGGTTCCCACACATCATCTTTGTTTATGGTCTCAAACAAGGTTTTTTTAACAAGTCCCCTCCTGTACTTACCCAGCTCCTCTTTGTCTGTATAGATGCCAGCGCATGACATTTGTTATCTGCCACAGCTATGCTTGTAGCTTCCCGTCAGACAGTTCCAGTTCTTGATACTCGTCACTAATTTCCCATAAAGTGGTTTCTTTCCGCTCATACATAATTCCTTGAATCTCTCTTGTAGGCTACAAATCTCGTTACTAACTTTCGATACCTTGAAAGTTAGTCCCAGTATCCAATGGTGATCCGACGACAAAACATCCAGTTGCTTGGAAACAACACTCCAGGGTTCAATGGGTCGTTCATGACTGCACCTCCTACTCTTCCTTCGATGACGAGCCACAGCATCAAGATTACAATTATGCTTTGGGGTTCCCATGCCATTACGCCTCCAGAGGGAAAGGAACTTCCTTCAAAAAGGAACTACTTCAAAAAAAGAGTGCCCACGCCGTAGCACAAATAGCCATATGTCTTGCACGAATGTCATACTAACTCCTAACACACAGTATAATTGTAAGGGTACAAAAAAGGGGAAAAAGTAATAATACAATATGCAAAATACATTGCAATAATATGTAAATCTCAACTATTAGTTTCGTGACCTCAGTGCCGTGGTGCTTTGTGCATAGCATAATCATCAGGTAGCGCATTCCTCTGAACCTGCCTTGGTTTACTGCTCTGCTGTGGCACCGGTATCTGAATTTGAGATAAGGCACTGACAGAATGATTCAGTGGTTTTACTCTACTGATATGTACAATGGAAGTTTTAATTGGTAAGTGGGTCTTAACATTGACTGGGGAGGTCACTTCTGTCTCTTGATAAGAACCATTATGTTTCTTAACAAAGTTTTGGTTTTCCCTTTCAGTGTGTAAGAAATGATACCTAACACGTACTGACCAACTCTGAAATGTGGAAGACGACTTGCATTCTGCCCCATATGTTTTTGTCTTTCCAGAACTTTCGTATTTGCTAGTCTGAGTCTCTGCCAAACTTCATGTATCCGTTTGGTGAACTCATAAGCTGATACCACGTCGTAACCTAACTCAGATTGTAACACATCTACATCTACATGATTACTCTGCAATTCACATTTAAGTGCTTGGCAGAGGGTTCATCGAACCACGATCATACTATATCTCTACCATTCCACTCCCGAACAGCGCACGGGAAAAACGAACACCTAATCCTTTCTGTTCGAGCTCTGATTTTTCTTATTTTATTTTGATGATCATTACTACCTATGTAGGTTGGGCTCAACAAAATATTTTCGCATTCGGAAGAGAAAGTTGGTGACAAATTTCGTAAATAGATCTCGCCGCGACGAAAAAAAACGTCTTTGCTTTAATGACTTCCATCCCAAACACATCAAAGGAGCTGGCATTTTCCTTCTGTGTTCATCCTCATACAGTGAGAGACCTATACTAGTATGGACTTTGGAACTGTATGCACCGACCACAAATTTTAAATCTGTGTCCAAATATTTATGTTGGCTTTTAACCTAGTGAGTCATCATCTTCGAGATTGTTCAATGAGTGCATTCTGTTCAACCCTTTGCTTGTGGATGGGAGGGACTTGTCCGTAACTTGCGAGCATGACGTACATGGCACAGGTGTTTCATCAGACCAGATAAGCAGTTTTTATGTCAGAGTTAAGAATCCAGTTATTCACTAATGCTGAAGCAATTGTAGCAGCCCGCAGGTTTGAAAAATCAGACTAATATATAAAAAGGTTTTGATGCCTCTGGTAAACTTTGGAGATGGATTCTTTTATGGCTGTGATCGGCCTGTTGTGCACACGATATGCAGTTTCAAACATACTGTTCCATATCACGTTTTCTTGTGTGCCAACGAAATGTTTTCGTTACCCTTCTATGTGCCACTCTTCAACCACCACGGATCAACAATCCATCATCATGTGCCCATCGTGGTACTTCGTTCCTCAGTGACAACAAAACTACTACGTGTGGTCTGCATTTTGTTGATTTGCATAGTAAGCCCTCATCATTATGAACTGTGGCTCTGTCCTAAATTCCTGATAGTCTACATCATCTGCCTGCACTTACTCATGCTGATTTATTAGTTCAGCTTTGACAAAAGCATTCATAGTATAATGTATTAACTAAAACATTCTCACAACTCTATACTGAGTTACAGTACTCTTTACATGTGTTCTTACAATACCGTAAAATATTACAATTATTCTTGAGCCACTCTGTGTATATCCTTCAGATTACCCTCATTCACACACAGATAAATGATCCACTGATTTTGCAACAGGGCACAGCGGCGAAAAGTCTACACAACTACAGTGACCAGACACTGGTCCATACAAAGGCAAATGGAGCAAACAAGCAATCTGCCTGCACTCTCTGTCAGTCACTCACACTTTTACCAAGTGCTTGTAGCACTAAGACCTCACAGCTCAAAGTATTTGTGTTTGTATGTTTCTTCCCAGGTATATGAATAACTTTGTAGTTGAACTCACTCAACTTAAGAACTTGCTAGAGGGCTCCTTGAAACCCAGGAACCATTTCAAGTGTGATCTGTTATATATTTGCATTCCTGTCTGTACAACTAATACCAAAAGTAAGTGCTCCCACATATCACTGCCAACGTATCCTTCCCTGCGATGGAGTAATTTCATTCTGTTCTGTTTAGCTGTTGAGATGCGTACACTACAGGATGGTCTTCACCATATATATTCTGAAAGAGAATGCAACCAAAAGCACTACTGATACCATCACAGGAAAGGATAAATTCTATGTCAAAATTGGGAAATGCCAGTACTGGGTCTTTTGTTAATGCTTTTTTAAGCATCTGGAAGGCAGACTCACATTGAGAGCAACCATTCAAATTTAACAGCTTTTTTCAGCAAATGATTTAATGGTAGAGCAATTTGCACAAAGTTTTTGCCAAATTTTTGGTAATGGTTACAGAGTCACAGAAAAGACTGTAACTGTTTTGTTGTTTGAGGCGTTGAAAATTCTAATGCTACTGACAATAAACGGAGATCAGTTCATAAACCTTCTTCACGTAGAACACGGCCCAGGTACTTGTCATGAGTCGATAATAACTTAGATTTTTCAATATTGTGCGTAAGATGTGCTGCCTGTTATCTAATGAAAAGTTCCTCCATCGTTTTACATGCTCACTCGTACTTTCCGAAAAAACGATGTCATTGAGATATAGGCCATGCAAAACCCCATCTAGCAATCTTTGAATGTGGGCAGCGCATTTTTAAGCCTGAATGGCACCCTGTGATATTAATGACCCCATGGGACTATAGAAGCTGTTAAGGTCTGTCCTCTAGCACTACTTCCGTATGGTGACACCCACTCCACAAATCCACTGTGTAGAAGTATTTGCATCTGCCTAAGCTATAAAGCATTCCCGTGGTGTATATCAGACAGGTATTGCTGGTGGTTGACCATTTAAGCACCAATAGTCGCAACAAGTGATATTTTTTGGTATCATACGTCGATTTTTGTGGGACCAGGATCACAGGTGACCCTCAGGGACTATCATTAGGTTCTATGATGCCTTATACCAGCTATTAGTCGATGAGCTCTTCTATGAATGTCTGTAATTGCTTTGGCGTACGATACAGTGTCCTATAAATTGGATCATTATTTCCTCTTCGAATGCATTGTTGGGTAACCATAACAATGGGTAATGAAACCTGAGCATTAAACAAATGCTTAAACTGTAACAGTAGAGCTTCCATAGCCCTCTGGTCACTGCCCGGCATATGACCCACTTTGTCATGTTATGTAAAATTACTGATGGTATACTTTTGGCTATGGTCAGGCCATGACCTATATATCCTCTTCATCCAAAATTTTCAATGTGGCAATCGTTCAGCCTCTCGGTAAACTTGCATTGTCCATATTGAAACTGTCTAGGCTAACAGAACCATGCCGGCTGCCGTGGCCGAGCGGTTCTAGGCGCTTCAATCCGGAATCGCGCGACTGCTACCGTCGCAGGTTCGAATCCTGCCTCGGGCATAGATGTGTGTGACGTCCTTAGGTTAGTTAGGTTTAAGTAGTTCTAAGTTCTAGGGAACTGATGACCTCAGATGTTAAGTGCCGTAGTTCTCAGAGCCATTTGAACAAGAACCAGACAGACACTATTCAAAATACTTGTGTGTCCCTAACTTCTACGTACAAAACAGTGCATTATATTCAGAGGCTCGTTATTTTCAAGTGGCTCAACCATAAATAACGTCTCCTGTGGTACGTCTGTATCTGTAGAGACCCAAACTAATTTCACTGTACCTGATGGTACATTACTATGGAAATCTATGTTCAGTATGCATGTATGCGGTGCAGACAGCAACGCCTTTAAGATCAGTGAGCCCTGCGACATTGCCTCACTCACGGCGGTATCACCCACTCGAAACAAAGCCCCTCCAAGCTCAACTGTATGCTGCAGGAGATCCATTTTAGCATGGTGTATCTAAGGAAATCAAGCCCTTCCCCAACCTTTGGCAACATTTCTATATGCTCGGATAAAAGTCTTAGCCCCAGTACTACATTTGGCAATGTTTTCCCCAATGAAGCTATATAGTTATTACTAACTCCACACAACCTATAATACGGAGACTTTAGTCTCTTTCTACCCATGAGATAGCTCATAGACCAATACATAAGCTCCTATATCTACTAAAATTTACGTTCCTTGCCACCAACTAAACTCCACAAGCAAAATTTCTTCTCTGCATCTACTCTATTTAGTGGGAACTTTATCCAACAAGTGATACATTCCCATTCACGTTTAACGAACGCTTTTGCTGATCGCAATTTTCCCATTTCTTACTCCTGTTCTTTGTGACGTCCATACTGATAGTATTCCGGCTGACTACATCGTTGCTGGACATGGCCCTCACGTCCACACCTGTGACACTTTATTACTGAAGCAAATACACGGCGATCACCACGGCCCTTAGTCGCTACAAATATATCTTTCTCTTACAACTGTACGGCGATCCTAACAGCTGCAGCCAAATAAGACGGATGCTCCATCCTAACCCTAGGCGACTTTTCAGCGGGAACGCCGAGTAAAAATACGTCGATACCTCCATTCTCCACTTCTCGGCTTAACACTGTATGGACTTCCTCATTCTCCATCTGGATGTTAATCCTATCCGAGAATGTTTCAAAGGACTCATTACGATTCAGCATTAACGTATTCAATTTCTCCCTAAAGAAGCAAGTGCTGCCCTGATTACAGTACCAGTGTCATGAGCTCTCAGCTAAATGTTTGAATATTCGCGCATCCCGCAAGGTCTCATGGTAAGTAACGTATACCTTACCCTCTTCAATAAACTGAAAAGTGGTCATATCAAATTTGCTGCTGTAAAATAGATGGAAGGAGAGAGTACACTCGTCATAGTCATAACTTCCTCAACTTGTCCTGCGCCTGATCCTTGTAATGTTCTAATTCACCAGCTTTTTGTTAGAGCACTGCTTGTAACCTAACGATACGCTCTGTCACAGCTGCGACAGAATCAGACGTGCTAGCGGCGCGTGTTTCTACTAGCCTCTTGTGTATTCCACTATTACCGAAACAATAAAGAGATATACGATACAAAAGGGAATGTCACAAGGTTCACATTCTAGAGTACGTCATACACAACAAGTTACTCTGTTTCTTAAAGCATATCATACCCACGTACACTTACTACAGTCTCATGCCAATGACACCAAAGTCTCAAGACAAGGATATGGTTTGCACCACCTTCGTGCACGGTAACTCGTGCCTAAAAAGACTGCAAAATGTACACCAGACAGGTGTTAAATATGACTCATGGCAGTCAGGCAAGTCAGGGGGTTAACACAGTTGTACAAGAATTACTTTCAGATTAAAATAGATATGGTTCAAATGGCTCTGAGCACCTTGGGACTTAACATCTGTGATCATCAGTCCCCTAGAACTTAGAACTAATTAAACCTAACTAACCTAAGGACATCACACACATCCATGCCCGAGGCAGGATTCGAACCTGCGACCGTAGCAGTCACGCGGTTCCGGACTGAGCGCCTAGAACCGCGAGACCACCGCGGCCGGCTAAAATAGATATCCCTACAATCTACCTTGGCTAATAAATTATACAACGAAAATGGCCAGTTACAAGGTACACAAAATACTTCTCACTCACCGCCCTACACTGCACGAAGCGTTGACTGCAATAAGAGCGTAGGTGCTATGGTGATTATAGCGTTTTCGGAAACTAATGCCAGTCGTAGCGTTGTAAAGCTCACCTGTGGCCACCAGTTGTTGTAGTCGTCAGAAACTTCTGATATCAGTTGTAGTGGCGTCAGCATGAGGCCAACTTCTGATCACCAGATGTAGCAGTCACCCCTCAGGTCAGGATTTTTGGCAGTATGGAGACTGAGCAGGTGAGGTAGTCAGTTGCAGAAGCAGGAAACCGAGTTCGGGAGCTGGTGTGGGTAGTTGCCACACGCCCTAAAGCGTCAGTGAAACAGCGTTGTCTGGGAAAATATTTATTGCTTGTGATTTTTCAGTGCACATTGTCTTCTCCAGAACGCAGGAAGTTTTGCTAATTCACACACGCTAATGTGACAAGGAATGTGGAATGTTGACTGCGGCAGCAGTGTAGGTCATGACCCAGCAGCCGATGTCGTGTAGGTACCTGGAAAGGAGTCTGTAGGCGCAAGCCTACCGTGGCTCGCCATTATCTTGTGTGGCTCGCCCCAGCACTCTGTAATATGGACATGTGCTTAAGCTGGTACCAGTAGAGTGCCAGAGAGAGGGAGAGTCATGAAGGTGGAAGTCCAGGACCCAAATCAGCCAAACAGCATATGGCCAGGGAGGCAGTACTGCATACAATCAAAAGGCTGAATTCATGTGTCTCGCCAAGTAAGATGTAGACATTATTTTGCAGTCACTTGGTACGGCCCTTTTCCAAGGACCAGGCTCAGTTTCGTCCACATCTTCTATCAGTCACTGAGGGAACCAAACAGCAGTGGCAGCTTGGAGCGGCTAGGTTCCCCTACAGCCAGCTGTCTTGTCTAGGAAGCAGGCAGCAGATCACAGCTCGCGAACCAGGTTATCCAGTAATTAGTAAGACTGTCGTCGTGTCTGAAATCAGGGATGCAGACGGGATGACTTGATACTGAGCCTGAGGCTTCTGAATCGGTCGTATTTAAGCTGTACGTAACATCATCACGGCTGGTAGTACAGTCATTTCCCCTCCTAACTGAAGGTTTCAGCATACTTGCCCCCATTGTGATCTCTCAGTTATCGTCAGTTGCGTTTGCCTTCACACTTTCCGTCAGTGCTAGGATCCTCTGAAGCGGCTGAGGTCGGTGATCACGTGTTATGACTCGTATTGCTGCGCTTGCAGACTGACGTATTTGGCGCTGTCATACTCCGCCTTTTACCTTCCTTGATTACGGTTTGGCTCGGTGTGGAAATGTATCACGAGCGGGGCCCTGCCTTCTGCAACATCGGCACTGTTTGCGTGCGCGGATACCGATTGTGACACATGGTATGAGTCGGATGTGACACTCTGCTGTCTGCGTTAAGTACAGTAATAACTTCACAAATTTATTTGCGCATCCTTGAGTTGGATTTGCCTTGCAAAAATACTCATCGATAAAATAAATATCGCTCAAGACCAATTTGAGACCGCTCTATCGAATGGCCAAGTAAAATCCTGCTTTAAAAATAATTTTATTCATAATGTGAAGCAAACCAACGCTTTCCATCGACACTGGCCGCTGGTACATGAAAGCTGTGTAAAGCAGTATTTATTTGGGACGATTCCAACCACAGATCACAAAAACGAAACTGTAAATATCTGTACATATACATCACAGAAAATGGTCGTGCCGACTCTTAGAAGTAACACCCGGTGTATTACGGGTGCCTGTTGTAAGAGTCAGGAGGCCCATCTTCGTTATTGTTTCAGCACATGTTTGCAATTTAGTTTTTGCAATGTATAACTGGAGTCAACCCAAATAAATACTGCTAATCACGTGTGGCTTGCGATGCTCAGTGTCAATGGGAAACATCGGTTTGTTTTTCATTAAATACAAAATAATTTTTAAAGCGGAATATTATGTGCCGCTTTGATAGGTTGGTCCTGAATTAGTTTATTTCGATATTCGTTTTATCGATGTGTATTAAGACGGAAGTAAAACAAGAAGACTAACTAGAACTCAAGCAGTGACTCGCATGCTGCCTGCCCCACGTTGTCTGCTAAAGCTACCCAGCAGCGCTACTCGGTCATTGTTGGAGTACTGGTAGATCATCTTGTTTTATTGCCCCTGCTATACACATCGATAAAACTAATATCGTACTAGACTCATCTATAGGTACTTTGTCGAACGAGCACATAAAATTCCACTTTAAAAATCAACTCCGGTTTGCGACTGTACTGCACTGCCCACTAATTAACATGTGCACTGGCTAACTTGAAAATGTAAAAGTAAAACTGATGTACTGAACTGAACAAACGTCACTTGAAAGACAATTTACAGTGGATCACTGAAACAGCTCTGAGCTCCCAGCAATACTGTGCAAATTATCTATTTATTAAAGTTTTAGTTAGTAGCACACTATCATGGGCCACATTCAAAAGTTGGGTTTTTCTAAAGTCTGGCTGCATTAACTTCTAAGGACCAACCATTCACTCGTCGCATTTGTCTAAATTATTCAACAGAATGGCGGCAAGGATTTGAATAATAAAGTTCACAACTCACAAGATTTGATTTTCAATAAATTGTTAGATTTTTTTCCCTTATGAGCCGCAGCAACAAGTTTAATCAACTTCCAAGGATGAATGTTTATCCTACGCGAAAACGTAAATAACTAGACATTTCCTCACCTAGGTCCCCACTTACTCCAAAGATTCGAAAAATTCCAAGTTCAACTTGGTTCAGATTGAAGTTCAAGTTCTCAGATGGTAACTGGCAAAAATTGCAAGTCCGAATCCACACTCTAGATCGGCTGTAAAATTTTAAGAATTCTGATTCGTCCCCTGCCGAGAAAATACAAGTCTACAGCTTGAAAATATTACTAAATGTTTACTGCCGACACAAGCGAAAGTCTATAATTTGGCACTTTAAAAAAATCTCAATACTTTCACGAGACGACCAACTCACACAGAGACTACTTGCAAATACTACCCAAACCAGCCTGCCTCAGCCAAGATGGTGGCCGAGTATTTATACTCTCGTATAGGTCACATGAGTCAAATCAAGTATATTTGCTTCCTCGTCAGATAAAAATATAAATCTGTTGATATAATTATACAAGTATTATACATGAAATCACTTCAAATTTTATAAGCTTTTCAGTGCTGAAATTAGATTTTTATCACACACTTTGCTTTTGGCATGAATTAAACTTTTAACATGAAAACGTTATTTTGGTGATATTGTTAACAAATATAAAAAAAATTGATTATGGACCTATTTCTACTTTCCTAACTACTGTTGTTCTTTAATGCTACCGCTACGTTTACGACATAAATTAATCGTGTGGCTAAATTTGCCGAATTTTCAGCACGGAATACACGTTCCGGCCTTTAGTTCAAAATTTTAATGTTTATCACAATTTTGGTTTAATTTTCTGACAGATCTCTACGAGATCTATCCATTGACACTTCTTTTATGAAAATCGGTGTACCTGACACCGAGTTACAATTTCTTAAAGTTCACACAAAATAGTTCAAATGGCTCTAGGCACTCTGGGTCTTAACATCTGAGGTCATAAGTCCCCTAGAACGTAGAACTACTTAAACCTAACTAACCTAAGTCAGTATTCGAACCTGCGGCCATAGCAGCAGCGCGGTTCCGGACTGAAGCGCCTAGAACCGCTCGGCTAGAACGGCCGGCTAAAGTTCTTACAGTTTGTAAGATGTTTAACATAGCAGAACTTAAAAACTATTCATCGCACCGAGGACGCACTTATACCCTCATACTCGCTATAATTTTCCCTTTATTTCTGTGGTACTGACTCTTCAGTATCATACTGGGTTCACATTTTATTAGAACATATTTGATTTTTCAATCTTTAACAAGATCGTTTAGTCTCTCATGGTGGCCCTTTCCACCACTTTGCTCCCCAGCGGGTTTCGAGCACTGGAAATACCGACCACGTGCTTTCACAGTGAGTTACACATCTGCTAGCATTAGACTTTCTCATACATGGTTGTCGCTCCAATAGCAGACTTCAAAGAGCGCCGACATCTAGCGGACGGCCACGCTCAGCCACCACGTGTCTTTATACCAATCCCTCTTATCTGTCATACTTGAGCCATGCGCCGACAGCTGTTATACAGAGCATAACAAACTTCGCGCTGTCGGCCGCAACCATACTCAAAGTTTGTGAGGTGCCTTCTTGGGGGCCTACGGCGTCACAAGTTACACACTACAAAAACGACATTGCAAATACTTGCCAAAATGCTGGAGAAAATTCGCTTGATGTCTGTTGGGTGAGACACCCGTTATATATACACACTAAGACAAAAAAAGGACACACCACGAAGGAATTATTCGAATGGGACGGAAATCGATGTGATTTACATGTACAGACAAACAAATGATTACAATTTCAGAATAGTTGGATGGTTTATTCAATAAAAGGGCTTAACAAACTGAGCGAGTCAATAACGCGTTGGTCCAAGCAGTTATTCGGCTTGGCGTCTCAAAACACGTCTTCGCTGATCCTCGGGGCTCAGTTCGGTGCGAGACATCACTGAACTCAGTTCCACTCCTGTTCAATAAGATTCCAGGCCAAGGACGTGCCCGGAGATGCCGGGACCGCAGTGGGATGCCGTCCTATACCCCACTATACGCCCCTACAACCACGAATGATCTGGGGTGCCATTTCTTTTCGTAGCAGGACCTCTTTGGCTGTCATCAGCAAGACTCATAGCACATAAGTACGTCGACGACATTCTGCGCCCCGTTTTGTTTTCTGCCCTTCACGACAAGCCATCTTGGGCTTACATATCGGCAACGTAATGCCTGCCGGCACGTGAGGCTACCGGATCTCTCCCCAACTGAAAACGTTGGGAGAATTATGGACAGAACCCTCCAACAAGCTCGGGATTTTGATATAACGCACCCGTTACTTAGAATTTGGCACGATATCCATCACGAGGACATCCAACAGCTCTATCAATGCCAAGCCTAATAACTGCTTGCATAAAGGCCACAGCTGGACGAATGTGTTATTGACTTTCTAAGATTGTGATACTTATTCTCTTGAATAAATCTTTCAATTTTTTCAGAAATTGTAATTATTTGTTTGTCTGTCCATTTACATGACATCTATCGATTTCCGTACCATCCGGATAAATTTTTCGGGGGTGACGTTTTTTTTTCTGTCTTGGAATGTATACCAGAAGTAACGGGTATAAGTGCAGGTTTTTTTTTTATATGAGGTACCTTAATATGTTCACACATCAGTGGGTTGGTTGTTTCTTCTCTGCGTCGAACAGTCTTCCCACAAACATGTCTCAAACCTTACGACCTGCTGTATACTGCTTTTTGCATGGGCGTAACTGCACTACTGGACTATGCTCGTCAGTAGAGACTAACCGTTTTGCGTGTATATATATATATATATATATATATATATATTTGGGGGGGTTCTGTTATTTGTGTGACTGTGGGTGACCGGTAGTTGCTCGTAATTGGTGCGAGTCTCTCTTATTTGTCGCGGGTATTTATTCCTTATCAAGAGATTTTATACATGAAGAATGCGTCTGCATTACAGCCTCCAACTGGAGTCAAGTGTCTGAGCTGTAAATGTGTATTATTTTGGAACCGCACGGTACGCCGTGCAAGAGACAGGGATGTCGAGTTTGCTTTCGTAGAGAAAAACGACGATTTTGTTGCAGTCTTGGTCGTAATTTTAGTATTCTATGGCAAATACGAGTAGCCGTTTTCAGTTTCCGAGCCGAATTTAAGCAAAAATCTCCATCTTTATTTGAAAAGTGCTTGTTAAATAACCTTATAAATAGAAATTGAGGTTTTTGTTTAAAATCTGCCTGTAATCTTGCTCTTTCCCCAGTCCAACAAAAGAGGGACAGAGCTAATGCTACTTCACCCATTGGTTATTGATATTTGCTATCACTAACTTTCAACATCATCTTTGGTTGTGTGGTGGCGGCAGTGTTTCCGGCGTATGAATGTTGCCTTTCGGCATACGCTCGTTGCACTTGAGCTCTGAAAAAGACAGGGCGCACACACGTCGAAATATCGGCGGTTTTCGAAGACCTCATTTGGTTGTATTCCCGCAATTTATTTGAGCATTTTATGTGCCAGGCGAAACCCAACACTGTATTATGTGTATTTGTAACTTGAGTCAGAGTTTACTTTGATATAAATGCAAGAGTTCGACAACAAAAGGACGTAAATAGCTATCATTACTAAGTAACTATTTATCGTGTTGTACTGTTACGCAACAGTATTCGATTTAAACTGTAAACTACTCTATGGCAAGCTTTACTAATACAGTTGATCTCAGTGGCAGTCGACGAGTAGCTTACTTGCGTTTCACCGGAAGACAAAAGCGGGGGCTCCTGGATGGGAGCGGAGTTTGGGTTTGGTTCTGTGGGCGTGGTAGGTGTTACTATTTGTTACTGTCTTTCCCAGCCACCGCGCAAGTTTTACTTGTGGTCACCCACATTTTTAACGTGTTGCGGGTGCCTATAATTATAATAATAGGAGGTTCGTTCAGTAAATAAGTTGCCTATTATTTTTCTGAAAATAAAGTGTGTGTATCTCGCAAACATCTCTTCCTTCATAACAATGTCTGACATTGTGCAGCTCGAATGACCCAGGTGGTGCTCGGAAGATTCAAATGAGAAACGTTCCCACATCCTACATATTCACCAGATATTTCCCCAAATGATTTTCAAATCTTCCCGAAGTCATCCTAGAGGAAAGCACTTCCACACCAATGATGAAGTCATATCAACAGCGAGCAGCAGGTTTCGTACGAGCACAGGACCCGACCCAGTACAACGCTGGTTTGGAAGAACTTGTGTCACGTCATCAAAAATGCCTGGAAGAACATCTACATCTACATTTATACTCCGCAAGCCACCCAAAGGTGTGTGGCGGAGGGCATTTTACGTGCCACTGTCATTACCTCCCTTTCCTGTTCCAGTCGCGTATGGTTCGCGGGAAGAACGACTGTCAGAAAGCCTCCGTGCGCGCTCTAATCTCTCTAATTTTACATTCGTGATCTCCTCGGGAGGTATAAGTAGGGGGAAGCAATATATTCGATACATCATCCAGAAACGCACCCTCTCGAAATCTGGCGAGCAATCTACACCGCGATGCAGAGCGCCTCTCTTGCAGAGTCTGCCACTTGAGTTTATTAAACATCTCCGTAACGCTATCACGGTTACCAAATAACCCTGTGACGAAACGCGCCGCTCTTCTTTGGATCTTGTCTATCTCCTCCGTCAAACCGATCTGGTACGGATCCCACACTGATGAGCAATACTCAAGTATAGGTCGAACGAGAGTTTTGTAAGCCACCTCCTTTGTTGATGGACTACATTTTCTAAGCACTCTCCCAATGAATCTCAACCTGGTACCCGCCTTACCAACAATTAATTTTATATGATCATTCCACTTCAAATCGTTCCGCACGCATACTCCCAGATATTTTACAGAAGTAACTGCTACCAGTGTTTGTTCCGCTATCATATAATCATACAATAAAGGATCCTTCTTTCTATGTATTCGCAATACATTACATTTGTCTATGTTAAGGGACAGTTGCCACTCCCTGCACCAAGTGCCTATCCGCTGCAGATCTTCCTGCATTTCGCTACAATTTTCTAATGCTGCAACTTCTCTGTATACTACAGCATCATCCGCGAAAAGCCGCATGGAACTTCCGACACTATCTACTAGGTCATTTATGTATATTGTGAAAAGCAATGGTCCCATAACACTCCCCTGTGGCACGCCAGAGGTTACTTTAACGTCTGTAGACGTCTCTCCATTGATAACAACATGCTGTGTTCTGTTTGCTAAAAAACTCTTCAATCCAGCCACACAGCTGGTCTGATATTCCGTAGGCTCTTACTTTGTTTATCAGGCGACAGTGCGGAACTGTATCGAACGCCTTCCGGAAGTCAAGAAAAATAGCATCTACCTGGGAGCCTGTATCTAATATTTTCTGGGTCTCATGAACAAATAAAGCGAGTTGGGTCTCACACGATCGCTGTTTCCGGAATCCATGTTGATTCCTACATAGTAGATTCTGGGTTTCCAGAAACGACATGATACTCGAGCAAAAAACATGTTCTAAAATTCTACAACAGATCGACGTCAGAGATATAGGTCTATAGTTCTGCGCAACTGCTCGACGACCCTTCTTGAAGACTGGGACTACCTGTGCTCTTTTCCAATCATTTGGAACCCTCCGTTCCTCTAGAGACTTGCGGTACACGGCTGTTAGAAGGGGGGCAAGTTCTTTCGCGTACTCTGTGTAGAATCGAATTGGTATCCCGTCAGGTCCAGTGGACTTTCCTCTATTGAGTGATTCCAGTTGCTTTTCTATTCCTTGGACACTTATTTCGATGTCAGCCATTTTTTCGTTTGTGCGAGGATTTAGAGAAGGAACTGCAGTGCGGTCTTCCTCTGTGAAACAGCTTTGGAAAAAGGTGTTTAGTATTTCAGCTTTACGCGTGTCATCCTCTGTTTCAATGCCATCATCATCCCGGAGTGTCTGGATATGCTGTTTCGAGCCACTTACTAATTTAACGTAAGACCAGAACTTCCTAAGATTTTCTGTCAAGTCGGTACATAGAATTTTACTTTCTAATTCACTGAACGCTTCACGCATAGCCCTCCTTACGCTAACTTTGACATCGTTTAGCTTCTGTTTGTCCGAGAGGTTTTGGCTGCGTTTAAACTTGGAGTGAAGCTCTCTTTGCTTTCGCAATAGTTTCCTAACTTTGTTGTTGTACCACGGTGGGTTTTTCCCGTCCCTCACAGTTTTACTCGGCACGTACCTGTCTAAAACGAATTTTACGATTGCCTTGAACTTTTTCCATAAACACTCAACACTGTCAGTGTCGGAACAGAAATTTTCGTTTTGATCTGTTAGGTAGTCTGAAATCTGCCTTCTATTACTCTTGCTAAACAGTTAAACCTTCCTCCCTTTTTTTTATATTCCTATTAACTTCCATATTCAGGGATGCTGCAACGGCCTTATGATCACTGATGCCCTGTTCTGCACATACAGAGTCGAAAAGTTCGGGTTTGTTTGTTATCAGTAGGTCCAAGATGTTATCTCCACGAGTCGGTTCCCTGTTTAATTGCTCGAGGTAATTTTCGGATGTGCACTCAGTATAATGTCACTCGATGCTCTGTCCCTACCACCTGTCCTAAACATCTGAGTGTCCCAGTCTATACCTGGTAAATTGAAATCTCCACCTAAGACTATAACATGCTGAGAAAATTTATGTGAAATGTATTCCAAATTTTCTCTCAGTTGTTCTGCCACTAATGCTGCTGAGTCGGAAGGTCGGTAAAAGGGGCCAATTATTAACCTAGCTCGGTTGTTGAGTGTAGCCTCCACCCATAATAATTCACAGGAACTATCCACTTCTACTTCACTACAGGATAAACTACTACTAACAGCGACGAACACTCCACCACCGGTTGCATGCAATCTATCCTTTCTAAACACCGTCTGTACCTTTGTAAAAATTTCGGCAGAATTTATCTCTGGCTTAAGCCAGCTTTCTGTACCTATAACGATTTCAGCTCCGGTGCTTTCTATCAGCGCTTGAAGTTCCGGTACTTTACCAACGCAGCTTCGACAGTTGACAATTACAATACCGATTGCTGCTTGGTCCCCGCATGTCCTGACTTTTCCCTGCACCCGTTGAGGCTGTTGCCCTGTCTTTACTTGCCCGAGGCCATCTAACCTAAAAAACCGCCCAGCCCACGCCACACAACCCCTGCTACCCGTGTAGCCGCTTGTTGCGTGTAGTGGACTCCTGACCTATCCAGCGGAACCCGAAACCCCACCACCCTATGGCGCAAGTCGAGGAATCTGCAGCACACACGGTCGCAGAACCGTCTCAGCCTCTGATTCAGACCCTCCACTCGGCTCTGTACCAAAGGTCCGCAGTCAGTCCTGTCGACGATGCTGCAGATGGTGAGCTCTGCTTTCATCCCGCTAGCGAGACTGGCAGTCTTCACCAAATCAGACAGCCGCCGGAAGCCAGAGAGGATTTCCTCGGATCCATAGCGACACACATCATTGGTGCCGACATGAGCGACCACCTGCAGATGGGTGCACCCTGTACCCTTCATGGCATCCGGAAGGACCCTTTCCACATCTGGAATGACTCCCCCCGGTATGCACACGGAGTGCACATTGGTTTTCTTCCCCTCTCTTGCTGCTGACTTTGTAGAAAAGTAACGGGAGCGTTGTACAATGTCAAGAAAATTATTTCAACATGATAAACTGCGTGTAATGTTCTTTTGTAACATGAGGAAATTTATTTATTGGAAGATTCTCGCAATAGCAAAAATATGTAAAAACTGTTTGTAAGGTGGCAGAATAAATGGTCAGATTCGCACCTTACATGAGAGCTTTATACATTGCAGCGAGAAGGTGAATATGACAACGTAATTTAGCGGTTATGAGAACATTTGCCTATCAGTATGTAATACAAAAAGGTATGACAGTCAATCGATGGTAATTAACACACCATTCTTATACAATGTGTATTTTAGTTTGATAAGCCAGGTGGACAATGGTGTAGCGAAGGTATGCTGCAGGGGTTACAACAGAAACCACTTAAAGGTTCAAATGGCTCTGATCACTATGGGACTCAACTTCTGAGGTCATCTGTTCCCTAGAACTTAGAACTACTTAAACCTAACTGAAATAAGGACATCACACACATCAATGCCCGGGGCAGGATTCGAACCTGCGACCATAGCGGTCGCACATTTCCAGACTGTAGCACCTAGAACCGCTCGGCCACTTCGGCCGGCCCACTTAAAGGGGTGGCAGGAGGAAAGTCAGCAACCCTGACCAGGTGATTCAGGAGGGAGGACTACGTGTAGCGGCACATCTACACAAGGGACAGAGAAAAACCTTTAGAAAGCTGCGTTTTGGAATTCCAACGGGGTACGAACAAAAACTAGTAATGCATTTCGATAATGTGTCCAGCGAGTGCAACACACGGAAAGGTCAATGTACTTTAGAGGTCTTGAATGGGCACAAAAAGTCCGATTGGCGGAAACGCACTAGGAAGAAGAAAAATACTGAAGTTTCGACGCAGTTTGATAGAAGGGACATTGCAATTGGCAGAGAGTGTTTCCACAAAATAAGAGGAACGCTCCTATTGGTTGAAAAAGACTGATGTGAAGAACGAATGAACCCAAGTGGGGGAGGAAGTTCTGCCGTGAGTAGGACAAGAGAGAAATTTTCGGGGACTCTTCTCTGAACTGGCGTCAAGTGCAGAACAGAGCGCTTAACGCTCTATACGATGCAGAGAAGAAATTTGTGTGGACACTGCGTTCAGAGCGGCTGCAATCCAGCTAGAGATTAGCTGTAGCAACGTTTAGCTCCAACTGTGGAGAAACGAACCAGCCAAATTAGTTAATTGTTCTTGCAAGAACTGAGAGGTCACTATAATACGCACGCTGCTCCAACCATGACCGTGTATATCGCCACATACTAAGACAAGGGCTCAGTATATGTTTTCTCGCACAACGAGAAACATAGGCAAAGTTTCTGCTGGAAAGTTCAGCAAAGGCCTGATTAGTTTTGTAGGGATTTCAGTGGGAGGGAGCGGCCTTGCAGTCGGCAGCTCGTCGCAGCTTAAGGTAAACACCGCATGCAGAGGCGTAAACTTCGTTGGTTCACCAGCTTGCGTCCACTGTAAACCTGAGCTGCCTTGGTTAATCTTGCGCGCAGATTTGTCACATAACTAACCATCCACTATAGATTTGATTGTCATCCTAAATAGTACCGAACTTTGAACCGGAATCTGACGATTTTCGTAGTACTGACCAACATCATAACGTATGTTTAGGAGCAATTTTGTAAAGAAACTTCCAGTCAAACTTTCATATTATTGTGCTTAGGATTGAAGTTCTTTCAGAGAGTTAATATTTAACAGTGTTGTGTATAGGATTATTTCACTTCTTTATGTTGGCGAGGTGCGTTATCCATTGTGCTGTTTTTATGTCGTCGAGTTGAAAATACTGTGTGAAAGCTGTAATTTTGTGCTAAAATTTGCGACTTTAAACTTGTCATTTCTACTTATGCAGTTGTTCTCAGTTCTAGAATAAGCACCCACATTACATGTTTTAAGATTATTATAATTATTTGTGTGCACTTAGTACATCCCTTTAGCCTAATATTCAAGAAAATTTCATTCATCTGAAAATTTCATAAGAACATGTGTTCCTAAAACTAATTTAAGACCTATGAGAGAAACAAACACATCTTTGAACCTGACAGCATGGTGTCGGTTCTCTCGCACATGTCTGTAAGAAAACATACCACGCGGAATCCGCAGCTGTGATACATATTAAGTAAATTGAAGGTGGTGTGGGTAGAAAGGAAAGGAAAGGGATCTGCATCTGAACTTTCTACGGAATCAGTGGCGACGAGTGCAAATGTGTGTCGGACCAGGACTCGAACACAGGATCTCTTGTTTACGAAGTAGTTGCATTATCGATTGCGCCATCCGGACACGGTGTTTATCGCAATTGCGTGGGCTATGCCTGCACGCCTCTCGACCGATCGACACGTCTACCTAGCTCCACGTATCTACAGCCCCATCCATGCCCTCCATGCACGCTACTTTGAGATTCCGGCATTAGGTCAAACGTAATTGTGCATTCGCACTGAAGGTGGTGGATTCATTGCCCATCACGGCGAATCAATTATACATGAATGGGTAATGTAGCAATGGTTAACGCAACAGCCTTATAAGGAGGAGATCACAGGCTGAAATCCTCGTCCTGCACACATTTTCACTTGTCGCTGCTGATTACGCACAAAGTCCCGATGAAGCTGATATCAGTAGTTCCTTCCCTTTCCTTTCCGCCTCCTCCGCCTCCAGTTTACATAAAAGACACATCCTTCACAACGTCATAATTTACACGACATAAAATCGATGTGTGCTCTCACGGACACCAGCATTTTGCTTAGCACTATGATTGTGAGCACAGATTTTAAATTTTTGGCTATATGAGTGCGGAAATGAGGGAAACGCTGTTTCTTTCAGGTGTTTCCACCTACATTTTCGGAGTAAGTTTGCTGCTGTTTTTTTTTTTCTTACTGGAGTGTTTTCGGTTTTTGTTTCCCCGTATTCTGTTTCCTGTGGTTTGCTGACTATTAGTGGATGCGGCAAGTTCCTATGGAACCAAACTGCTGAGGTCATCGGTCAGATCTACCAGTGGACTTAACGAACAGTGTCTTTTTTTCTTTAAGCAGTTTCGGTCAGACTGATAATGTGCTCACTTGATTGAAGAGAATGCTAGTGGCGAGGTCGCAACCCCATCAACATCGACAGGCCCTCACACAAACATCTGAAAATTCTTCGTGGTTAAATTTACAGCACCCCTTTATACGAGTATTTTCGAGGCTCTTGGTTTTCATTCTACTTTATTCTCCAAAAGTCAGCTGTGAAATTTGAGTACTGACTTGTGTAAAAATATAATCGCTTCAAGTGAAATGTGTTTTTTTTTTTTGGGGGGGGGGGAGAGGTTCATTACCCTATGACCCATAACCCCTCTCCCCCTTCTCATTCGCACCTGAAATTCTGCACAACTTCGGGGAGAAAGGCGTGCAGAAGTCTTTTGTGCAGCGAAAGAGGAATACTACTTTGAACCTGGGCCTACTGACAAAATAGATTGTATTTCAGGTCTGCCTATCATAAACAACTGTTGTTTATAAGTGCCCCAACGTATTTCAGCTCCTCTGTGACGTCAGTGGGCACTGTAAATATGGTTTAAATAATAATTTTTCTAACGGGATTAGGCCTAAATCTGTTCAAATGGCTCTGAGCACTATGCGACTTAACTTCTGAGGGCATCAGTCGCCTAGAACTTAGAACTAATTAAACCTAACTAACCTAAGGACATCACACACGTCCATGCCCGAGGCAGGATTCGAACCTGCGACCGTACCGGTCGCTCGGTTCCAGACTGTAGCGCCTAGAACCGCACGGCAACTCCGGCCGGCCCTAAAACTGTGTTTATGTTCTTATTACCTTCATTTTTTCTGTATTTTCGGTTCTTTAGGGCCCTCTTTGCATTACAGTAATTCACAGCTTGTCATTTGCAATTAAATTATGTTACCTAGAAGTTTGGCTGGCGAGTTAAAATACCACTTTACGTTTATAGATAATTTTGTAGCACCACGAAAATATTTCGTGATTGTACTCCGCGGTTACTTATTATTAGTTTCGAAACAGCCGTTCTCATCTGCATTCGCATCTTTTGCGGAAATGCAGAGACAAACACAATATGAGTTTTGTGGAATTACGCTAGCAAGTTGCACTTTTTCACTTTACAAAAGACAGAGCTTGTGTTGCTGCGGTGTGTTCCGCACAAACATGTATTGTGTATACATTTTTCCAACAGATGAGAATTCACATAACGGATACAGTATTTCTATACTAACTGTAAATAATCACAAAAAATTACGTTCATGGATGAATTGATTTTTTTAACTCGCCAACTAAGCTCACAGTAACATCATTTAACTGAAGATGAATAGCTACGAATTTACCATAATGTAAAGATTGTCCCACAGTGCCCAACAAAGTAGAAAAAATTAAGGTAATAAGAACAGAAGACAAAAAAAGCTTTCAGGCCTAATGTTGTTAGAATATTTATTACTTAAAAACTTGTTGACGCTTTAAAGAACATGTTTTCCGGCAAAGTGCAAGAATGTCTAGTAAACTGTACGTCTACTGCTCTGGAGATGATCGAATATGATACAACTTACAAGGGGGTAATCATTAAGCAAATATATAAATTTTGTGTACCAATGTACACGAGATATATCGACAAAAAACTAGGTACACACATTCTGCTGGTTAACTTACGTGAAATATTTAGGATGCAAATGCGAGAAAGTCGTCTACGATGGTTTGGACACGCGCTCCGCGCAGAAGACGATACAATTGCAAAGCCAGCACACAAAGTGGAAGTTACGGGAAAAATACCCGAGGGGGGGAACGAGAGAACGATAGGTCGATAGGTCGATACTCTGCACAACGACCTGAAGGCCGTAAATCTTCATCCAGACGTAGCCCACGACCGAATCCACTCAGCCGACCCTGCCACCGGCCGGGACGAACGCTAAAGAAGAAAAAGAAGGAAGTATACTGTATTGGTTGTCTCACAAAGTTCGCTTAAGAGTATCGGTGCTAGATTGGATTTGCAAGTTCGTAACTGTTACAAGTTGACTGCAATAAAGGAAAACTGCTTGTTTACAGACATAACTTGTGTTCATGTCTGCTCCTGGATTTTCACATGGGAGACAACCAGTTCACTAGGCTAAACACACAAGTTGAAGTGAAATATACAGTAGATGTCCACCCTTTAAGGACGTTAGACATTTGGTTAGAAGATGCATGGCAGCGTGCGTACTATGGCTTTACGCAAATCTCAGGCTACTTTATCCTGCACATACCTGTCCATATCAACTTTAATCTCTTACTACGGTCAACCCTTACTCTTAGTTTATTATGTGCAAATCTCCTTATATCTTCATAAGTATTGCAACCTACATCCGCTAGATTAGATGGCTACATCGAGAAAAAAGGAAGAGCCACTGCATCGATTTGTACACAAAAGAGTTTGTGGTGAAATTTTACCGAAAGCAAGGGGTCACTGATAGGACACATCCTATAGTTGTCAGTGAATAGTTCAGCTTAATAACAGAATTGTGGAGGGATATATACACTGGAGAGCCAAAGAAACTGGTACACCTACCTAATATCGTGTAGGGCTCCCGCGAGCACGCAGAAATTCCGCAACACGTGGTGTCATAGACTCGCCTAAAGTCTGAAGTAGTGCTGGAGGGAATTGACACTATGAATCCTGCAGCGCTGTCCATAAATCTGTAAGAGAACGAGGGGGGCAAGATCTCTTCTGAACAGCACGTTGCAAGGCATCCCGCATTGCTCAATAATGTTATAGTGTTACCTAACGTAATGAAGCCTTGGTCTCCCTCTAAAATACACTGAAGCGCCAAGAAAGAAACTGGTATAGGCGTGCATATTCAAATACAGAGATATGTAAAGATGCAGAATACGGTGCTGCGGTCGGCAACGCCTACATAAGACAAAGTGTCTGGCGCAGCTGTTAGATAGGTTACTGCTGCTACAATGGCAGGTTATCAAGATTTAAGTGAGTTTGGACTTGGTGTTATAGTCGGCACACGAGTGATGGGACACAACATCTCCGAGGTAGCGATGAAGTGCGGCTTTCCCCGTACGACCATTTCACGAGTGTACCGCGAGTATCAGGAAACTGATAAAACAAATCTCCGATATCGCCGCAGCCGGAAAAACATCCTGCCAGAACGGAACCAACGACGAATGGAGAGAATCGTTCAACGTGACAGAAGTGCAACCCTTCCGCAAACCGCTGCAGATTTCAATGCTGGGCCATCAACAAGTGTCAGCGAGCGAACCATTTAACGAAACATCATCGATGTGAGGTTTTGTAGCCCAAGGGCCATCTCGTGTACCCTTGATGACTGCACGACACACAGCTTTGCGCCTTGCCTGCGCCCGTCAAGCTGGCCGAGCGGTTCTAGGCGCTTCAGTCTGGAACCGCGCGACCGCTACGGTCGCAGGTTTGAATCCTGCCTCGAGCTTGGATGTGTGTGATGTCCTTAGGTTTGTTAGGTTTAAGTAGTTCTAAGTTCTAGGGGACTGATGACCTCAGATGTTAAGTCCCATAGTGCTCACAGCCATTTGAACCATTTTTTGCCACCTTCAACACCGAAATTGGACTGTTGTTGACTGGAAACACGTTGCCTGGTCGGACGAGTCTCATTTCAAATTGTATCGAGTGGCTGGACGCGTACGGGTTTGGAGACAACCTCATGAATCCATGGATCTTGCATGTCAGCATGGTGGAGGCTCTGTAATGGCGTGAGGCGTGTGCTGCTGGAGTGATATGGGATCCTGATATGTCCAGATACGACTGACAAGTGACACGTACGTAAGCATCCTGTCTGGTCACCTGCATCCATTCATGTCCATTGTGCCTTCCGACGGACTTGGGCAATTCTAACAGGACAATGCGACATGCCACACGTCCAGAATTGCTACAGAGTGGCTTCAGGAACACACTTCTGAGTTTAAACACCTCCGCTGACCACCAAACTCCCCAGATATGAACATTATTGACCGTATTAATGAGATTTTCACTCTGCAGCGGAGTGTGCGGTGATACGAAACTTCCTGGCAGATTAAAACTGTGTGCCGGACCAGTTCGAGTCTCGGTCCGGTACACAGTTTTAATCTGCCAGGAAGTTTCATTATTGACCGTATCTGAGACGCCTTCCGACGTGCTGTGTAGAACAGATCTTCACTCCCTTGTACTCTTTCGGATTTATGGACAGTCCTGCAGGGTTTCTGGTGTCAGTTCCCTCCAGCACTAATTCAGACATTAGTCAAGTCCATACCACGTGTTGCGGCACATTTGTGCGCTCGCGGGGGCTCTACGCGATATGAAGCAGGTGTAGCAGTTCTTTGGCTCTTCAGTGTATGTCACCGTGCACAGTTTATAGTTTTTCTGTCTTCCTGGTGAACTTCCCGAATTTCTCCTTGGCTCCTTCGATGCTTGCTCGGTGTACATATTTTAGTTCGAATTCTGGCTTCCTGTCGGAAATAGCATGCGGTTATAGCTGAAACAACTGGTTTTCGGTTACGTCAATTTTTTTTCCAAGCCAGTTTAACCTGACTGTTAAACCTACTCAAAATAGATGATTTCTGAAATAACCGATTTTCTGTTTTTGTTCCTGTTGTTTCCTGTAATAAACGTAGGAAGTGAACACAGACTGAAAAATCTTTACTCTCTCAGTTTCAAGACACAGAAAATCAAAAGTAAACATTGAACTCTGCTTTTCGTGTGAATTTGTCTATTTTCAAGGGGATTTATTATATAGCCGAAGGCAGCAGATGAGTTACTTTCTATTTTTATTATACACTGTGGATGAAATATTGTTAAGTTTTTAATTTACTATTGTTACCATAATTTCCTTCCTCTTCTATTATTTCACAGAAACGGCGGATAAATCTTTAATCTTTTGAAGCAAATAAAGGAATTTACCTGATTGCTACCCCACTTCGTAAAAATATTTCCTGACTAGGATCGGTGGCATTCTACAATACAACAGACGTCCGGCGACGACAGTGAGAAACTACAGTATCGACCGGGCTGAGGCAAGTCTTGTTATACGCTGCCACGACACACAGCAAAGGAACATTATTGTCTCAGCAATGCTGTACCAATTCTTACGCAATGCCTTTGTTGCTCGTTTCTATCAGCATTCTTATTAAAATGACACTTCGCTTTTCCCATTTTCCATAATAACGCAATATTTCAAACCAATGCAAATTTTACGAATAAAAATTACTCCTGTTTTTAAAAAAGGTTAATTTAAAAACGAAAAATTTTAACAATGGTGTTGTGGCTAATTGACACTTCTTTTTTTCTTTTTAATCTCTTATTAGAAAAAAATGAAAAACACCTGCTATAATCGGAATCAAACAAATACTGCAAAATACCGGTTATTCAGAACTAAAATATCGGTATCGTTTTTAATCGGTCGGTTTTTCCCATCTCTGCTACACGGACTATTTTCCACCCAAAGATCACTACTCGAGAAGTGTCGTGGGAAAATTACGAACACTGCGGCTGTGAGCAATTGGTGTGTGTTTTAAGAGTCCCGATACCGTGATGTCTGCCATGAAAGTCAGCCGGAGTCCAATTGTCTGGCGTATCGACAGGAGGGCCGGCGCCCGCCGGCTGTGCAAACCAGGTCAGACGAGCTACAGGTGTCCGCTGGCGCTAGCGCAACGCAATACCGCTGCGTTGGCGCAATCTCGAGGGACACACACCTCCACTGTTAACGATCCTCGTAGATCTTATTTCTCATTACCGACTGTGAAAGCGCTTGGGTGCGGTTTAACTGCAAGGAAGCCACGGGTGCAGGGTCTTTCTCAATTCCCCGTGCAATATCCTAGGCTGCGTGGATGTGGTTTGAATACGAATCGTATCCGAGATACAGGAAAAAAAAACCACGAAAAATGGTTCGATTTGTGATACAACATTTATTTTGTTAGGAATTTAATATAAATTAAAATATAATAACTTTGCTTTCCAATATCTATTGTGTTCCCGACACGAGGTCAAGACGGAAATTACATATGGGAGTTACGAATTGCAATCCCTCTGTATAGAAGTAATTTTGGACCAGGATAATTTTAACGCAAAGAGTTTTAAACAGTAATGACTCGTAGTTATCATGATGTCGATAACCGTTACAGAGGTACAAAGGAGCCACGAGTACAGGGATAGGCCCCTTAAATCATTATTTAGGTTCCTTTCAGAGTATGCTAATGCAATAGCTCTATACTTAATCATATGTAACTGCTCGCTCGACGAAAGATCCGTACTCAAAGACTGGAAAGTTGCGCAGATCACGCCAATATTCGAGAAAGGCAATAGGACTAATCCACTAAATTACAGGCCCATATCATTAACGTTGATATGCACCAGGATTTTGGAACATATTTTGTGTTTGCATATTATGAATTACCTCGAAGAGAACGGCCTATTGACACATAGTCAACACGGATTTAGAAAATATCGTTTTGTGAAACACAACTAGCTCTTTACTCACGCGAAATGTTGAGTTTTATCGACAAAGAATTTCAAATTGATTCCGTATTTATAGATTTACAAAAGGCTTTTGACACTGTACCTCACAAGCGGCTTGTAACCAAATTGAGTACTTATGGAATATCGTCTCAGTTCTGGCACTGGATTCGTGTTTTCCTGTCAAAGACATCACAGTTCGTAGTTATTGACGGAAAGTCATCGAGTAAATCAGAAGTGATTTCTGGCATTCCTTGAGATAGTGTCGTAGACGCTCTGTTGTTTCTTATCTACATAAACGATCTAGGAGACAATCTGGGCAGCTGTCTTCGATTGGCCGGCCGGAGTGGCCGAGTGGTTCTAGGCGCTACAGTCTGGAACCACGCCACCGTTACGGTCGCAGGTTCGAATCCTGCCTCGGGCATGGATGTGTGTGATGTCCTTAGGTTAGTTAGGTTTAAGTAGTTCTAAGTTCTAGGAGACTGATGACCTCAGAAGTTAATTCCCATAGTGCTCAGAGCCACTTGAACCATTTGTCTTCGATTGTTTTCAGATGATGCTGTCATTTATAACCTAGTAAAGCCATCAGTAGATCAAAACCAATTGCAAAACGATTTAGGTAAGATATGTGTATGGTGCGAAAATTAGCAATTGACCCTAAATGGAAGTGCTAAAAGGAATCCGTTAAACTTCGGTTACGCGATGAACCAGTCAACTCTAAAGGCCCTAAATTCAACTAAATACCTAGGAAATACAATTACGAACAACTTAAGTTGAAAAGAACAACTACAAAATGTTGTGGGGGCGGCGAACCAAAGACTGTTTCATTGACCGAACTCTTAGAAGCTACAACAGATCTACAAACGAGACTGCCTACACTTCGCTTGTCCATCCTCTTTTGGGGTACTGCTGGGCGGTGTGGGATCCTCACCATATAGGATTAACGGAGTACATCGAGAAAGTTCAAAGAAGGGCAGCACATTTTACATTATCTAGAAACAGGGGAGATACTGTCACTGACATGATGCAGGATTTGGGGTGGACATCATTAAAACATAGGCGTTTCTCGTTGCGGAGGGATCTTCTCACGAAATTTCAATCACCAGTTTTCTCCACCGAATGCGAAAACATTTTGTTGACGCCGACCTAAAGGAAAATCAGAGGTCCCACGGAAAGATGTAGGTGTTCGTCTTTTCCGCGCGCTCTGCAAGACTAGAATAAGAGAATTTTTGTGAATGTGGTTTGATGAACCCTCTGCCAGGTATTTAAGTATTATATGCAAAGTAGCCATGTAAATGTAGATGTACCTCCCTGGGAGATATTTCGTGATTAGGCAACCTAATGTTTTTGGGGAGTTCCCTCAAAACTCGCTTGTAAGACGGACAGAGCTTTCTGTAGGAGCGGGCATTTGCGATGGCCGTAGAAAATAATGCCTACCCTGACAGTGTTCTGTTTTCTTACTGGAACCGTGCTTTTAAATAGGACTAAGCACGGTTACGCAGTTTCCTTTGTCGGTGTCTTGGAGCAGTCAACACGTAGCCAACGTTGTAATCAGTGTCTATCAGACAAGACATGGTGGTATGCGTCTTGTAGGCGAAAGTCTGGCTGTAAGGCCTCACGCCCTCGCAGGAGTAGTGAGAGCCTTTTAAAATCAAGTACGACGTTTACTATTCGCGAGGAGAAAATTATCTATGTGGTTCACGCGATCAGAAGACAACCTCCGGCCTGTGTCTGCATAAGCAAGATACTACAGCCTACAGGCTAGATAACATGACATCATGCTCGACAGTTTCTCCTCACTGCTAGTACTCCTCTCCCAACCTCGTCTCAACGCTATTATAGCTTTCTGGAGATCTGAGGTGTGACATACACTGAGGTGAAAGAAAGCTAGGGGACAGAGGTATGCACCTATACAGATGGCTGTAGTATCGCATGCACAAGGTATAAAAGGAAGACATTGGCGGAGCTGTCATTTTTACTCATCTGATTCATATGAGAAGGTTTCCGACGTGATTATGGCTGCACGACGGGATTTAACAGACTTTGAACGCGGCGTAGTAGTAGGAGCTAGACGCATGGGACATTCCATTTCGAAAATTGATAGGAAATTCAATATTCTGCGATAGACAGTGTCAAGAGTGTGCCGATAATACCAAATTTGAGGCATTACCTCTCACCACGGAAAACGCAGTGGCCGACGGCCTTAACGTCTGGGAGCAGCGGCATTTGCGTAGAGTTGTCAGTGCTAAGAGACAAGCAATACGGCGTCAAATAACCGCAGAAATCAATGTGTGACATATGACGAAAGTATCCGATAGGGCAGTGTGGCGATATTTGGCGTTAATGGCTAGGCCAACAGACGATTTACGCGAGTCCCTTTGCTAACAGCAGAACATGGCCCGCAACGCCTCTCCTGGGCTCGTGACCATATAGGTTGGACCCTAGACAACTGGAAAACCGTGGCCTGATCAGATGAGGACCGATTTCAGTTGTTAAGAGCTAATGGTAGGGCTCGAGTGTGGCGCAGACCCCATGAAGCCACGGACCCAAGGGCTCAACAAGATACTGCCCAAGCTGGTGGTGGCTCCATAATGCTATTGGCTCTGTTTGCATGGAATGGGACTAGGTCGTCTGGTCCAAATAACCGATCACTGACTGGAAATGGTTATGTTCGGCTGCTTGGAGACCATCTGCTGCCATTGATGGACTTCATGTTTCCAAAAAACGATGGAATTATTATGGATGACAACGTATCGTGTCACTGGGTCACAATTCTTCACGACTGAAGTTTCTGGAAATTAGGAGCGAATGATTTGACCACCCAGATCGCCCGGCATGAATCCCATCGAACATTTATGTGACATAATCGGGAGGTCAGTTCATGCACAAAATCCTGCACCGGCAACACTTTCACTATTATTGACGCCTATAGAGGCAACATGGCTCACAGTTTCTGCAGGGGACCTCCAACGACTTGTTGAGTATATGCTACGTCGAGTTGCTGCACTACTCTGGTAAAAGAATGTCCGATACGAAATTAGGAGGTATCCCATGACTTTCGTTATCTCAGTCACGTGTGAGGCATGCGGCCACTTGATGGATATGGAGATTCTTTATACACTGCATTTATGGTCGCTGGAAAAAATTTATTCACATTATGTTTAGCAACCTAACTTTATTGACGCGTTTCGAGTTAACTCATTTTGAGAATATTTGCGGAAAGGTTGTGAAAGCCATGAGGAACACAGATTTCTTTACGTAATTACGAAATAATAAAAGTGATAAAAGTTTGGCAGAACGTAGATTATAATGAACATACCAATGAAGGCAGAGCTTAATACGCGCGACATGGCTTCATGGACAAGAACCAACGTCAGAGTACAACTGAGTGAGAAAATATGATGTTACGTATAAAGTGACAAACGTGGCCACCAGGTGGCGTGAATGGTAGCACACGATAGTGCTAGACGCGTATCGTAAGCCAAATACAAATGCAAAATTGCTTAAAAACAAACCGTATCAAATGGGCCTTTATACAACAAAGAGCATAAAGTACACCGTTAAAATATACACTCCTGGAAATGGAAAAAAGAACACATTGACACCGGTGTGTCAGACCCACCATACTTGCTCCGGACACTGCGAGAGGGCTGTACAAGCAATGATCACACGCACGGCACAGCGGACACACCAGGAACAGAGTGTTGGCCGTTGAATGGCGCTAGCTGCGCAGCATTTGTGCATCGCCGCCGTCAGTGTCAGCCAGTTTGCCGTGGCATACGGAGCTCCATCGCAGTCTTTAACACTGGTAGCATGCCGCGACAGCGTGGACGTGAACCGTATGTGCAGTTGACGGACTTTGAGCGAGGGCGTATAGTGGACATGCGGGAGGCCGGGTGGACGTACCGCCGAATTGCTCAACACGTGGGGCGTGAGGTCTCCACAGTACATCGATGTTGTCGCCAGTGGTCGGCGGAAGGTGCACGTGCCCGTCGACCTGGGACCGGACCGCAGCGACGCACGGATGCACGCCAAGACCGTAGGATCCTACGCAGTGCCGTAGGGGACCGCACCGCCACTTCCCAGCAAATTAGGGACACTGTTGCTCCTGGGGTATCGGCGAGGACCATTCGCAACCGTCTCCATGAAGCTGGGCTACGGTCCCGCACACCGTTAGGCCGTCTTCCGCTCACGCCCCAACATCGTGCAGCCCGCCTCCAGTGGTGTCGCGACAGGCGTGAATGGAGGGACGAATGGAGACGTGTCGTCTTCAGCGATGAGAGTCGTTTCTGCCTTGGTGCCAATGATGGTCGTATGCGTGTTTGGCGCCTTGCAGGTGAGCGCCACAATCAGGACTGCATACGACCGAGGCACACAGGGCCAACACCCAGCATCATCGTGTGGGGAGCGATCTCCTACACTGGCCGTACACCACTGGTGGTCGTCGAGGGGACACTGAATAGTGCACGGTACATCCAAACCGTCATCGAACCCATCGTTCTACCATTCCTAGACCGGCAAGGGAACTTGCTGTTCCAACAGGACAATGCACGTCCGCATGTATCCCGTGCCACCCAACGTGCTCTAGAAGGTGTAAGTCAACTACCCTGGCCAGCAAGATCTCCGGATCTGTCCCCCATTGAGCATGTTTGGGACTGGATGAAGCGTCGTCTCACGCGGTCTGCACGTCCAGCACGAACGCTGGTCCAACTGAGGCGCCAGGTGGAAATGGCATGGCAAGCCGTTCCACAGGACTACATCCAGCATCTCTACGATCGTCTCCATGGGAGAATAGCAGCCTGCATTGCTGCAAAAGGTGGATATACACTGTACTAGTGCCGACATTGTGCATGCTCTGTTGCCTGTGTCTATGTGCCTGTGGTTCTGTCAGTGTGATCATGTGATGTATCTGACCCCAGGAATGTGTCAATATAGTTTCCCCTTCCTGGGACAATGAATTCACGGTGTTCTTATTTCAATTTCCAGGAGTGTAGAAAAACCATGAGATTAAAAATATTAAAACAAAATCTAAGGTAAATGATGGGCATTGGGGAGAAAACAGATGACAGCCAGGTGGCACAGTAGCCACGTGCCGTATGACATAAAAAAGGAAATACATATAGGACGTTTCATGCTCTTTGCTGTATAACTCACGTTCATACCTGTATATGGCGCAATACCGTGTGTTCAAAATGGTTCAAATGGCTCTGAGCACTATGGGACTCAACTGCTGAGGTCATTTGTCCCCTAGAACTTAGAACTAGTTAAACCTAACTAACCTAAGGACATCACAAACATCCATGCCCGAGGCAGGATTCGAACCTGCGACCGTAGCGGTCTTGCGGTTCCAGACTGCAGCGCCTTTAACCGCACGGCCACTTCGGCCGGCAATACCGTGTGTATGAAGCTTCCTACCTCCTCTGATATGTTCATTTTAATTTATGTTCTTCTAAACTTTTATCAGTTTTATTATTTGATAATTACGTCAAAAAAGAAATTGTGTTTCTCATGACTTTTGTAATCTTTCTGCAGAAATTCTGAAGATGAGCCTACTCGAAACCTCTCTATAAAGTTGAGTTGCTGAACATCAAGTGTACATATTTTTCTCCAGCGACCATAACAGCAGGGTCTAAAAAATCTCCATTCCTTGATATCATTTTATAACTTATTTTTAATGGTTGCTTGATCACATATGAAACCTGATATTCGACAGTAGTTCACTATTTCTTTCCAATTCCAATTCTTAATATTCATTGTCAAGTTTGTTTGTAAATCTTAAATACAGAATAAATTCAGTTAACGTCGAATTTGAGCTCTTCCCATTGTTATGATTGTGGTACGGCCATTCGATATAGGGAAACATAGTCCGTAGTAGGATTGTAATTACGAGACTGCAATTTGTGTCCATGCTTACGATGAATAATACATTTATTATCAACAATACGCGTTGGGTAGTGATTTACCAGTATGGTCATTCCATTTATACGTGTTTTATTTAAAGGCACGCCAAATAGGGCGCCACTATCTTGTTGTCGTGATCTTAGACAAAGCGACCAAAGAGGTGAACGTCATTCTGGTAAGTTGACGCACAGTGCAGCATGATTGGAGGCGAAAGATAAAATTAAGGATAATCACTTTCAATGACAACTAGTTACTCAGGAATTGAACAAGGTACGACGATATATGTTGCTGTGTTGATGGTGTGTTAAGTGTAGTAACACTGTCTTCCTGAATCATTATCACTTATGTGTGATTTTGGAGCAATATTAAATGATTGTTTCATATACTTAACATTCGTCTGTTATTTTGAGATGTGCACTCCACTTTCAACCTACTGTGACAATTTGAGTGTGTGTGCTATGTGACTACTTTAGAGATGTTTACTCGAGTCAGATAACGTTAGTGTGTTGCATTTTGGGGGGCAGAAGAACTCACGATGGCAGAAGTAAATACGATATAAAATGTGGAATGGCACAGCAAGGTACAGTGCTACAGATGAATGCTGAATATTAGATGGGTAGATAGGAAACTATGTAACACATCTTGAATTGAATCGGGGAGAAAAGTAATTTATGACTAAATTTGAGTGAAAGAAAGGTTGGTTAACAGGACACATCCCGAGGAAACAAGCAATAGTTAATTTGGCAATGGAGGGAAGAGTAGAGGTAGTAACTGTAGAGGGAGGCCAAGACATAATGGCAGTAAGGAGGTTCAAATGGCTGCAGGGCCCAGCAGTTATGCGGGTAGGAAAAGAATTGCACAGAATTCACAATTTTGGGAAGCTGCATCAAACCAATCTTCAGAAGTTGTAGGAACGGCAAGAGATGTGGCTGGATGATTTCTGAATATATTCTGCAGTGCTGAGTGCTCCTTTATAAAGAAATAGGGGTCATATTAGATGATTCCACTTAGCGTTATGTTGTCTGGAATCGATCCTATACGTTTCAGGCTGACAATCTCTGATAGCTGCTCCTACCGTGGTCATTTGCTTCTAGTAACATCTTTTATAACTTAATCCAGGACACGTTGCCCGGAAGTGACGTGTGATGTACAAACTTGACGAAGACAGTCAGAAATAACTGTTTCTGTCATGACAAAATAGATCTATTGTGCAGTGGATCAGCTCGAAGGAAAAGCTTTTCTTCCTTTACGTTAACGATATCGTTTCTTACGAATATTTACGATATGCAACGGAAGTTTCAAACTGATTGTCGATTAATCTTCTTTTTTGAAGACAGTAATAATATGTCAGCTCCACTTATCTGCTGTTCTGTAGAATGTGCCCATGTTATAAAACCCCATTTAGATGAAATGTGTAACTAATGACCCTCGAAACAAAGAGAAATTATACAGGATTGATAAAATTACAGGAGCATGTGTGCGGGCGCATAAATGTGTGTGTGTAAAGTGGGGCCATTATCGGTCACTAGGTACACAGTTATTAACGAACTGGACAGCAGAGACCGTAATTACGATGTTTTATGCAGGGGATCGGGTTACAGAAATATTGTACTGAGCGCACATTGTTGTTCTTCGGTATAAAGGCCATTGATCTACATGCGTGAGGTACTAACAGAAGTGAATCAGCCCCAGCTGTCTTGTCGCAGCTACAGATGTAAACGAAAGATAATGAAACTTTTCAGCACGCAATGTATTGTAAGTAAAACATCTCATAATGAGGGATAAACACTGTGTGGCCGAGGAATTGACCGCCCGGCGCACGTTCTCTGCAAGCTGAGGCCTTTAGACATGCCTAAAGCCTCTAAAGGACGCTGGTTGTCACAGAAGCTTTCCTTCTGATAATGTCTGATTAACATGGGACTTACAAGAACTTACTAGGTAAAGTCGTAAGACGAATCTTTTCGTGTGGCCCACTCGATTGTGTCAATCAGCAGAAAAATTTTTGTTCGACGCTTATTATTATTAATTGTCAATAATGAATGCAACCAACCACACTTTTAAAAAGCTTTTTAAATGTTATTAGGCTGTAAACGGTATATATCCTCTCCTGCACTACGAAGATTAGAGTATTTAAGACTATTTTGTATGTTACGTGGATAGGAAAAACATATTAATGTGCCTGTATCTGATAAGATACAAAGTAAAAGGGTTATGTTCTTTCTATGACTACGTGGTGTCTGATCACGCAGAACCCGCAGCTGTGAAACATTATACGTGAATTGATGCTGTTAGCTGCAGCGTGGCATTACGTGGCATAAGCGACGACGAGTGAAAATGTGTACCAGACCAGGCTTCGAACGTGGGATCTCCTGCTTACTATGAACGTGTGTTAACCAGTGCGCCATCCGGGACACAGCGACATCGTCATTGTGCGGACCATATCGGCACGCCTCACGGTCGATCTACATTCTCAGCGATCGCCAGCTATCAGCAGTCCCTGCCCATTCTTTAGGGCATGTCCGAAAGTACAAACATCCACTAAGTAAACACATCACACATTTTCCAGCGAGCAACGATATCAAATATCTTACGTTAAGCAAATATGTGTGTGTGCGTGGGGATGGGGGGGGGGGGGAGGATGAACACATTAATCTTTCTTTCTTTTTCCTAACGCTTATGTCGTCTAGAATGTGGTGTGATATTTCAGGATTTCCCAGTTTTTTCTTTTTTTAATTTTACTATCTCAGTTTGTGGCTGGTTGCTCTTCCTGACTACGCAGTCATCAAGTTAATCTAAGGGAACAGAGCGATGTAGTGTGCATCGTCTATCTGTGAAGCGTGTGAATTTTAATTTGTTTTTTATTGTATTTTAACTGTTTGCTCATCTTATTCTCTGAGGTGGAACTTTGGGACCAGCCAAGCATTTGCCTAAACGAATGTGCCTAAAAACCGCGCTCAGTCTAGACTGTCGAAACGTGTCAGTCAGAGTAACTTGTGAAGAACGATGTCAAAAGACTTCTGGAAGTCTAAAAATATGGATATAATTCGACATCCTCTGTCGATACCTCTCATTACTTCGTGAGAATAAAGAGCTAGTTTTGTTTCACAAAAATGATATTTTCTGAATCCGTGTTGGCTATTTGTCAATAAATCGTTTACTTCGAGGTGATTAATAATGTTCGATCCCAGTATAGTTCCAAAATCCATCTGCAATTAGGCGTTAGTGATATGGGTCTGTAATTCAGCGGATTACTCCTATTTCATTTCTTGGGTAATGGTGTGACTTGTGCAACTTTCCAGTCTTTGGGTACGGATCTTTTCTTTTGTGAAGGAAGTATGTGCTCCCAACTACCAGTAATCCCACCGTTTGTGAATGTCCAGATCTTGCAGGCTCAGACAATTCCTCCGGAACAGGGCAAACGACTTCACCTGGCTCAGGAACTTTCATCAGGCACAGATAGCATCCAAAACCTTATCGCCAGACGAACTGGGGAGGTCCTCCAATAGTCCCCTGAGAAAGTCTTTTCCTGCTGGCCACACGTTGGAACGCCTCCCCACTCGACCATAGATGAGGGATCAACCTCAGTGCGGGTAGTTCCCAAGGCAGCCACAGCAGTGGACTGATTAGGGCACGTGGGTCACGCTTGATTTCTCTCTGATCGTCCCCCACCCGACCCCCCCCCCCCCACAATGATGTCCATTGGTAAGATCTCACGCTGTATGTCCAAAGCCAGCACTGCCAGGAACTGTGAGCAGAGTGTCACCAACTCGGCTCACATCTGAACACAGCAATCACAGTTTCTATCCATATTAAAGACAGCCTGATAAATACACAGACCCGCACGAAATATAGGAGTCCAAGCTAAAGAAAACTGACGAAATGTAAAGTAATTTGCTTTTTGTGAGAAGCTGTGTCAACTCACATTACCTGACGCGAGTATTGGGCCAAGGGGGACACGGTCCGAAAGTACCGTTATCCAAGATGGCGGCGATGACGTCATCAACTGATGTCAGTCGATGACGCCATCCAAGATCGCGCCGTGACGTCACCCATCCCCACAGTGGTTTCTGCGCTAAAGTACCGTTATCAAAGATGGCGGAAAGTGTCAGGCCCCTCCTGCCACACCTCCCACAGTGGGAAGTTCAAGTTCCATCATGACAATGCAACCTCTACTCACCTAAGAAAATCGCGGGAAAGAAAGGTCAGTTGGGTTGCCTCCACTAACCTAATCCCCCTCCCCCAGAAAAATGGTGGGAAGTTCAAATTCCACTAGGATAATGCATCACACCACAGTTATCCTTACTAACCTAAGAAAATCGTGCGAAGATAGGTCACTTGGGATACCCCCACTAACCTAAGTCATCCGACCGCCACCTCCTCCTAGGGATTCATGGGAAGTGGACTCAACCAGTGCTGGGCTGTTGGAGAGAGGAAGGAGTATACTTCATTTATTTTGGAACAGTTTATTTAGGGATGGAGTATATTTATAACGTGGATACAAAACACATGCTCTGACATGCTTGGGGTCATGCTACACAGCCTACAGACATGCAAACCACTAAAAGACTGTGCAAACATGCTTGCTAATTGTCAACTGTCGAAATCATGCACCAGTCTTTATTTCAACAATTTTAGCCACCACCACCATCCTGTGTGTCCACCATGAGATCTAGAATCCAGCTGACCTAGTACACAGTACTGCCACCATAGTGTACTGTCGCCCATTCTGTTACATAACCCAAGACGTGGGAAATGGCGGGAAGCAGTGTGGTTGCCACGAGGCATGCACCTAGTACACAATACAGTCACCAGAGGGTGCTGTCATCCATTCCATGACACAACCCAAGATGACTGACTGCAGGGGAGAATGACTCAGCCTGTGCAGGGCTGCTGGAGAGAGGAATGAGTGTACTTTATTTGTTTTGGAACAATTTATTTAGGGATGAAGTATATTTACCACACTGACACAAAACACTTGCCCTGATGTGCTTGGGGTCACAATACACAGTCTGCAGACCTGCAAACTACTCTTAAATAATGCAACAGACACATTTGCTAATTGTAGACTGTTGAAGTAATGCATTCCACAGCCCACACACATGCAAACTACTACACTGAAATACTTTCAGTACTGACCTGCAAAGTGCTCCTAAATAATGCATCACACTGATGTGGAGACACGCTCAGTATTTGTAAACTGTCCAAATAGCGCATAGCATGGCCTACAGACCTGCTCACAAAATAACGCAACAGACACACAAACAACGCACGCAGGCACCGCCCGCTGTCCCCCTGTCCATTGGACTGCAGAGGAGGCTAGCGGCAACCCCCACGAAGTGACGCGGCTGTCAGCTGCCAAGCCACGCACAGGTGCACGTTTGGGGCCTCCCAAGCATGAGGTGGTGGCATCCCTTTCATACTTGACACCTGAGGAATTCCTCTCAATATACGTGTTCACATAGGCGCCGTTGATGAGGCGATCGGACGTTAGCGAAGACCTATATTCAAAGCGCAGATGGTGAAAAGTGGGCCAAGCGCTCGTGTTCGACACTGCTGACGTGAACACCCCCCCCCCCCCCCCCCCCCCACTCACCTGCGGTCTGGTGGAGAGCTAATTGCTGATCGATACCGCAGAAATCCAATCCAGAATAGCACAAGCTGCTTTCTCCCTGGCGGTTTTAACAGACCATGCATGATGTGTCCAGCCATGCCTGCATACCCTCCGTGGCTCACCCCTCGCAGTGGAATGCTCGTCCTGCTGTCAATATACCTCTCAGAAATGTTAAACATTCACACAGCTAAAAGCCTGTGCACGCTTGTGAAAACACCCTTAATCATAAGAGCATTCTCCTTGTTTGGAAATATATCTCTGTCTAAGCACAGACAGGGACGTTTAAGAACAATTATGCAAACAGAATTCGAAGCACTGCCATATAGAAGAGAAAGAAATATCATGAATTTTCGGTATCCTACAGCTACAGGTCTGGAGATGTCCTAATGCCACAGTGGGGGATGAGTGACAGCATCCCCACCAGAGATGGGTGGTATGCTTCAACTTGTCTTTGAACACTTGCTTTTCAGAACTTTCTGTACATACCTTGCCTCCATCTTGTTCGAATCAGTTTGTAGATGCTCCTATGTCCAGGCTCAAAGGCTGTCTTGTGAATGAATCTAGCATTACAATTGGCTCTTCTAGAATTTATGCGCCGAATTACGGATGCCATCAGTGTGGAAGCACCGTCAGCCTTTTTTCTGCAGACAAGGCTTTCATCAGCAAAAAACTTTTACACAGACCACCATATTGCACCAACAATTAAACCCTGCAATGTGCCCTACATGTCGTCAAATACAGAAAGACTCTTATTCAATTACAATGCTCGCCCACTGAGGACAAGAGCTTGAATATTAGAACGTGAAATCTACCTGTCACCCATCAATATATCACAGCATACCCTATGTATCACCAAATATGGAAAGGACTCCCACTCAATTACACTGCTCTTCCACCAAGGACAGGAGCTTGAATATCAGAACATGAAACCAATCTCCAACCCAGCAATATATCACCGCATACCGTGTCGATGTAGTAAACGTGCAATTCATATCCTCCACCATACAAAGGCCACCCTTTTACATCATTCATACATATACCGTGAAGACAGACAGCACAGTACGTATACTCACAGCACTAGATATATACTGCAAGATCGGATGGGCATCCACACCCAATGTGTGACCAGAGCACCCTCAGCGGATTGAAGTCACGCTCAGAACTGTTCTACAAATTCGGACTCGCTTCCCATCGTCACAAACGCGTTACTGTTTCTGGTCCAGACCTGATTGCTTGCTTGCTTGCTTGCTTGCTTGCTTGCTTTTCTACACCCATCTCCAGACTCTGGGATTCCAAGAACACATGCATTTTCACATGGTTCGCCATAATATTTTACCATTTTCGCGGTACTTCTCGATATTAAGCACACAGCACTAGCCTACTGATCGCTCACGCAACATAATTCCGAAGATATAGACTGGAAATTACTTCTCTACAACTTTAGCGCTTATCCCATCTGTGGGGACCTTTACATGAGAACTCTAAACAAATAGATAAAACTGATATTCCCACTCTCGAATACCGATGTCAGTGATGTAACAGATTCCAAGTCATCCCTATAATTTACAAGGTCAACTGACGTGTTTATCATTTCTAGAAAACTGGCAAATGTGTATTCCACATGCTAAATGCACACAACACAATCGATGCTCTCTCTACTAAACAAAGACGCGAAATGTGAAGAAGCAGTCAACCAAACAATTCACATGGGAGGGAATAATGGCCCAGCGCAAACATGTCCATATTGAATCTAGTCAAATTTCCACGCAATCACGAAAGCTATCCGACACATTCTAAGCATTAGTTCGCTATTCGGTCGTCTAGAGGACAATACGGTTAAGACGTCTACATTCCTGCACTCCAACAGATCTCTCCATTTGGAGGGCTTCTACTGTGTAACCGGAAACGTGAATCACCCCCACACACGTCACCAGCACTGCACGCCAAGCATGCACAGGTAGAATCATCATTCTAGGAAACCAGTAACATAGATATTTTATCCATGTACTTACAACTAAACGTTACGATTGAGGTCTCAGTTGAAAGACATTCGACAGTGAGGTAAGTATCGGAAATACACCCTGTTGACGGCTGTGCTCTGGAAATAGAAATATATATACCATTCTTATGACTTGACATACTCTTCCCTTTGCTATCACAGTACTCAACGTCAAATCCATACCTTCCTTACGAATGGACATAGTCATTCCCTTTTGCACATGTCGGAACACAAACACATACATTATAAGCCTGATGCTCAAGGCGAACTTATCACGCATCCCTTCTACTACTAAGTATAATACTTGACCAATAAATGATTCCACATGTGCATAATAATATCGACCGAAAATCAATGATGGGTGGGCATGTCTCATAGGTTTGTTCTTGCTAGTGCTACCACTGTGTCTTAAGAAGAGACGTAATCGGCCAGATGTTAAAAAACCCGATCACAGCAACTACTGTATGTTACTGTCACAAGCGGTCTCGGTTCTACAGGTGCATTCAAGCATCCATGTTAAAAGCTATACTGGCTTTATAAATCGAGGTATGACATTACTTCTGAATGGGATGGATTTTTCTGGACAAATACCAAGACGGTGATCGCAGGGGTGTGTATTATCAGACCAACACGTAGCCCACGATGCAAACTCGTGATGAAATTACCGCATTTTGAAAGTGATTTGGATAAGGAACGTGGTATGTAAGTGGTATTTGCGACTTTCTCACACCGTCCCAGCTAGATAATTCTATAGTATTTCTAACGCATTCTGTCTTGATGCAATGTAAGAGGGTTGGTCATATGTACACTGGGTTGTAGGCAATGGTTGTTTTAGAAGGATCACAAACAGTAGTACATGGTGTGATGATTGAGGTCGTAAGAAATGTACACAAGCTTTTCAGATCTCTAATGTCACGGTATCCGCTAGAAATGCTGTCTGAGATTTGGAATTAAGTCTTTCCATTCAAGCAAATACCTGCAATGGGTCCTTTAATGATTACAAGCACTGCTCAATCATATATCTGGCACTCTCATACCTCCAAACGATTCACCTTTCTCGAATCTATCTGCTAGAGATAATAACCGTGTCGTTTTAGGTAGCCCCTACGCATCCTGCAAATGCCTCCTCAGACTCTACGCTACCATCCCTGAACCTTTGCGCATGTGATCGTTCCAGTGTAAGTCAGAACTGAGTAGGGGTCAGAGGAAACTATATCTACCACCTCCTGCAATCCGTGCAGAAACAGGCAAAGATGAATTACTGTGACAGAACTGCGTTTTGACCATTCAATGGAAACAAGGCCTGCTTCTGCAACATGAACTAGTATAAAAGACAGTACGGGAACTGGGGGAAGGACGTGGATTTTGCTACTGCATTGTGGTGCTTCTCCAAACTACATAAAATACTACGGATCCATGTCCATTCACATCTATCTCCCCAACATGCTATCTTCGTTATTCTGTACCATCCCACACCCAAAAAATTACAACCTATAAAAGCTCAACTAACTTCATCCGATAGATAACTAGGTAAGATTTTTACCGCATCTCACTCGAAAACAAATACCATATGCGTGCAGGTAGCGAGGACATGTGACGATCCTATTAAATATCAACTGCACTCCAGTTTAAAGTTCCATCACCTGTACTGTAGGATGACTGTATACCCCACAGACCATACTGTAAGCTGCAAGAGACACTCCCTTTGACCCTGTATCGTTGTTTGAAACATTTTTTTCTGCTCTAATACACTTTGTACACTGCCAAACATTTTGTTTTTCTGCCATGACTTTGAGGGCTTTGTCAGGTTCTAAACTGACATTAAGACGCTCTTATCTACTGCCTCTCGCAGAGAACAAGGACATCACCCCAAAGTACCGTTATCAAAGACGTTGTACTGTGACATGATTGACGTCATTCAAGATAGCTGCTGTGACGTCAGCTGGTGATGCAATTGACGTCATTAAGACGTTCTGATCCTCCCGCAAGCAACAAGGACATCACCCCAAAGTACAGTTATCCAGGATATCGTACTGTGACGCAATTGACGTCATTCGAAATGACTGCCGTGATGTTCGCTGATGACGCGAATACCACAACCCAAGGAGGCTGGAAAGTGCCACACACCCACTGCCAAAACCCCCTATGGCTGGAAGTTTGAATTTTGGAGGGAAAATAGGTCAATTGGGCTACCTTTAGACGTCGTACTGTGTAAACCATATTATTACCGCTGTGACCATAACGCTGGGTGATTTTAAATAAAGTCATTTACAACATAAGGAAATTGGAAGAGCTTAACAGCGTTGACGTGGGTTTCCAAACTACATTGAAACTCATCTGTCACATTGACCGAATAGCTGCTGGCTCTGCGTTCCGTTTCAACAGATTCCTCATATTACAGTCATGTATGCTATCACTGTTTCGCTGCTAGCAAACCCCAGAAGGTGTCACCCATCCACAAAACTCATTCCCTAACTCAAACAAGCGCTGTCTGTCAATCATTATGTGGTAACCAAAATCACACCAATGCACAGATGGGATGGAAAAGACACCACCGATGTACTGTAATAATGAGCAACGCAGTTGATAGCGCGAACAATTTTAGCGATTTTACAGTAACTTCAACACCTGCCAAGGATGTGACTGCATGTTTCCCCAATTTCAGTATCATAGCCAAACCGCCCCTTCTCTACTTTGCGAATATCATTGCGAATGTAGACAGATGACTGCTCAGTTCGTCCATTCAGTGTTAATTCTCGAACACACAAATCAGAGTATACCAGACAGCACTCTACAAATTTCTAACACCTTGAGCACAGTGTTTAATTTACGATCTCTCTGCGTATGAGTGTCACAGAGCATTCTCGCTGTCTTAGGGAAAAATTAGAGAGTGAAAGACCATCTTCACACTGTCATTGACCTACACGCCCTGCAGCACCGTTACCGAATTAATCTGCAACTGATCAGAAGAAGACTGCTACACTCCACGTCTCGTGAATGAAGGGAGCTTTCTGAGTCCTCACCCATCCAAGTGCACGAGATTTCTCGAGATACGCCCATGTCGAGGAGCTTAGCACTCCTTATCGATGTATAGTAATAGATTTCAAAGTGTCGTGATGTAATAGCAGACAGTTAAGAAGAACAAGAAATGAATCATTTTATGTGCGAAGGAGCTCCAGACGGATGGAGTTCGACGCATTTTTACGTAAATCAACCAAGCTATCAACTCTAAAGTATTGTTCTAGAGTCTAGGATCGGTATCTGGAAGGTACTGGTAAGAGAGAACATAAACACAGGCGCTCCTAAGGCTACAACGTTCTGCGCTTAAAATACTATAGTGTTAGATCGCTTGCGTCTCCAACCTATCAGTCGTATGGAATGTAGCGCTGTTAATATTCCAATGTAAGAAACATATTTCAAGCACAGGAAATACATCTTTCTTCCTGGTTTCTCTACGATAAACTATGTTATCGAACAGTAAAACATTGGTTCTGTGTGATACGAGTACAAGTCCATGCAAAGTCCGAGACATGGCACCACCGGCGGTTATCGGGGTCATGTTTAGTTAGTAGCATCTTTGGAAAGAACGCACACCGAATTTCAGTCATATTGGTCTATTTCTTTGGGTTTGGCATTCGTGTGAATCAACGACGTCGAGCGACTGTCAAAAAATGAAAGAAAAAGAATTTCGTGTGGTGATTAAACATTACTTTATGAAAGGCAGAACGACTAAAGGGAAGCTTGATAAACATTACGGTGACTCTGCACCTTAGATTAGAACACAGTTTATAAGTGGTTTCAAAATTTTCGGATTGGCCATATGGGCCTAACTGACGCTGAACGTTTTGGACGCCCTTTGGAGGTTGCGACTCCAGAAATCATTGATAAAATCCATGATATGGTGATCGATAACAGAAGAGTTAAGGTGCGTGACATTACTAGTGCTGTGGGCATCTCGAATTAACGGGTACATAATATTTTGCATAAATATTTGGACATGCGAAAGCTATCCGCAAGATGGGTTCCGCGATTGCTCACGCTTGACCAAAAACAGAATCTTGTGAAGTGTTGCAAGGATGGTTTGCAGCTGTTCAGGAAGAATCCGCAAGACTTTGAGAGTCGTTTCGTCACTGTGGATGAAACATGGATACATTATTATACTTCTGAGACCAAAGAACAATCTAAACAATGGGTTACCATGGGAGAATGTGCACCAAAAAAGGCGAAGACCATTCCCTCGGACGGAAAGGTTATAGTGACTGTCTTTTGGGAATCGCAAGGGATAGTCTTCATAGACTATCTGGAAAAGGGTAAAACTATTACAGGTGCATATTATTCATCGTTACTGGACCGTCTGAAAGCCGAGCTGCAATATTGAACCACAAAAAAGGCCTTTTTCATCACGACAGTGCACCAGCACACACCTCAGGAGTTGTGGTCGCAAAATTAATGGAAATAGGATTCCAACTCGTTTCAATCCCCCTGTTCTTCAGACTTGGCTCCCTCGGACTAGTATTTGTTCCTCAATTTGGAGAAATGGCTGGCGGGACAAAGATTTTATTCAAACGAGGTGGTGATTGCAGCAACTAATATCTATTTTGCAGATTGGATAATTCCTATTATTCGGAAGCGATCAACAAATTAAAACAGCGTTGGACGAAGTGTACAAGTCTAAAAGGAGACTATTTCGAAAAATAAAAAAAGGTTTACCCCTAACACGTAAGTAGTTTCTATTTTTGCACGGACTTTTCAAACGCCCCTCGTACATGGGCGTCATAACATGTCAGAACAACTTTATCGTTTCAGGAGGAAAATGCTCTGTCAACAGTTTCAATGTGTCCTCCACAGGAACTTTTGTAAATAGCGAGAGCACATCCAAGTTGACTAAAATATCGTTTGGACTAATTCTAGTCTATTTAACTTTCTCAATGACCATCTGAGAGATTTTGATGTGATATTCACAGCGGACAACTATAGGAGTAATCGATTCAGTAAAGTATCTGGCCAGCCTGTAGATAGGAGAACCAATAGGACTAACAATTTACCTCAGTGTAATACCTCCCTTGTGGACTTTAGGCAATCTGTATAGCTTAGGAGCTCGTGCTTTAAGATTTTTCACGACATATTCTGGTAGAGATTTTACCCTGAATTGAAGCGACAAGAAGTTCGAGTATGTTTTTTGCATCTGCAAGTTATATTAAATATTTAACAAGATACAATATCAACAAAAGAACATGTTTTTTAATCTGTAATTATGGTTCGGGCAAAGTTAAGTTTGACAGTAACGTCCCAGACAATAGCTCAAAAACAATGTTTATACCACCTCTCTAAGCAGCACTTACTTGTCACAGTAAAGACATTTCTTGAAGCTCGTGCGAGGTCCACAAAAAGAAGGCAACTGCAAGTGGCAGGAAGGAGTCAGATCTCACAGCAAGTTGTATAATTTTCCTGCCAAACTGCCACGCTAAGAGCCGTCATAATCGTACAGCAGTCAAAATATCTTGCCTGTACACCTGCACCTGAAACACAAAGTTTGTGGCATTGCAAAGCCGAGCGAAGAACGCGATTGTAAAACACTGAACTTGCACTCGAGAGGAACGGCATTCAAATTCCTATCAGCTTATCCTAGTCTACGTGATTAAAATAACGAAAACGTGCGCCAGTTACGAAATTTTTCGTGTCTAGCACAACGCGTTTCGAGAATTTATTCTAATTTTCAAGTGCATCTGGTTACATACTCGTTAATATTTTTTATGTTTAAATGTGTGATTTTCGCCTCCCTTGCATTCTAGTTGTCTTTTTGAGGTTATAAAGTATTGTGCCTCCTCCATTTCACACGCAAATCTTCACTTACACTGCTTTTTTGTTTTGTTTTTGTATTCAAAACATTTTACAAAGATACTTTTCACAAAGAGTTTGTATACAGTCAGAGGTGTTACACTTTTTGTGAGTTACATTATTTGCATAAATTTACCAGTTATTAAATTTACTTTACCATTACTGACTATTGATTATGTTTATGTTCTACTTTGTTGTAGTGTTGAGTAGATTCTGGCTCTGAGCACTATGGGACTTAACTTCTAAGGTCATTAGTCCCCTAGAACTTAGAACTACTTAACCCTAACTAACCTAAGGACATCACACACACCCATGCCCGAGGCAGGATTCGAACCTGCGACCGTAGCGGTAGCGCGGTTCCAGACTGTAGCACCTAGAACCGCTCGGCCACCCTGGCCGGATGAGTAGATTCTGTTAGGAAATAAACATATCTATGGAAATTACTACATTTATCATAACGATATATGGCACGATAGCAGATAATTTTATGAACTACCTAGAACAGAAAATATTCAGAAGCCAGGAATCCTGTTTTAAAAAGCATAGTGTACTACAAAAAAAATACGTAGATGATTTCTTTATTTTAACCAAAGTTGACACCGATGGCACCTATAAGATCATAAATTTACTTAATAATGTGCACATGAAAATAAATTTCAGAGCTGAATACCAGAAAATTAGAACATTAATTTTATAGATTTGTGCATAGAAAATCACAACAAGTACAGTTTCAGTGAAAAGATAACGTCCAACAACAGAATTCCTGCCACATCATGTCACCCAGATGTAAACACGGAAGCTGCGTACAAAACGAAGATACACAGAGCAAACAAAATTCCATTGAATTAAGAGGACACGAGGAAAGAATTAGACATCATAAAGGGAGCAAACTATAAAAGATATTAGTGCATACCTTAAACAATGAAAAAGATAAATTATCAGGCTTAGGAATAGAGAAAATCACATGTAAGGTTTGCTCAAGCTACAGTACTACATAGGACAGAGTAGCAGGAACTTTCACTTTAGGTACACTGAACACATCAACTGTTACAAACATAACCAATTTACAAAAATAACAACACACACAAAAACAGTGGACACCCATTCAAGATCGCAGATCTGAAGATACTCTACGTATAATGAGTTTTATTGGAGGAGTTGGAAATTTTCGTACACCACAAGAAGAAAGTGGAAAACTGAGCTACACAGCGAATCAGTTAATTTTTTCGAATCTTTCTCCTGTATGTGGCAACGGTAGTAGTTTCCATAAATATGATCATTTCTTCATAGACTCTACTCAACATCTACAATAAAACAAAATTTAAACATATTCAATAATTTAACAGTCAACAATGGTAAAATAAATTTTGTAATCGCCATCTTAATGTGAATAATGTAATCCACAGAAAATGTAACACCTCTGACTGCATACTAACTGTTTGTGAGACTAAACTGCCGTCAGACCTGTGTAACACGTTTTGATTAAAAAACAGTGTAAGTGGTGATTTGCGTGTGATATTCTGTGTAACGGAGGAGGTATGATACTTTAAAAGCTCAAAAAGGCAACTTCAGCGGCTACACTTATACTTTCAAACATCGAAAAAAAATTTACATAAAGAAATGCACTTAAAAAGATAATAAATTCTCGAAACCCGTTATGCTAAGCATAAAAATTACATAACTGGTGCAGTTTTTTATTATTTAGGTCACGAATGAAACAGTTGCAGGCTTTCCAAAAACACTGATTATGATGAATGAAATGAAGTCTACGTGGCTTCCCTAAATCGCTTAAGCTGAATGCTGGGATGATTCCTCTGAAAAACGACACAGCCGTCTTCCTCTATACGCTTGTGCTATCTGACCGTGTGCTCCGTCTGTAATAAGCTTTTCGTTGACGGCATATTAACGCCTCATTTTTCTGCCTTCCTCTCTTCCATCCTTCCTAAATAGAGCCTAAACTCGTTACAGAGTTTGGAGATCATGTTTGTCGTATCTTGACCGAACAAGAACACGCACCTAGTAAACGGTATTGACATAGCAAGGTTAAAATCCGCTAACCGTTAAGAGTTCACAGTTCTGTCAACACAGTACAATGCGGTACTATGTAGTCGATGAATGTAAAGGAAAGATAAAAGGCCCAGGAGAATTACAGAGTTGTCATAAGACACACAGAATGATTAATAAGGAGAAAAGATTACTCGATAACAAGCATGCGAGGGAAGACCTCGTATTTTATTCTTTAATCTCTCTCTTAATTCCTCTATCATGAAAGCGTGTTATCTGGCACTACGTGCGCTCTCAAACCTCCATGAATTTTTAATCCTCACAGGAATAAAACTTTATTCACTACAAATCTGGAACACTACGACTGTGAGGAATAAAGGTTTTCAAAAAGGTTCCTGGAAAATGTTTTTAAATTACTGAAAAAAGTTAAAAATGGAAGGTTAAAATACAGTACACTAGCGTGCAAAATTTTCAGACAAAATAATGATGTGTCACTGCCGAGTAACAAAGCTCGATTAAATTTTGATTATACACTCCTGGAAATTGAAATAAGAACACCGTGAATTCATTGTCCCCGGAAGGGGAAACTTTATTGACACATTCCTGGGGTCATATACATCACATGATCACACTGACAGACCCACAGGCACATAGACACAGGCAACAGAGCATGCACAATGTCGGCACTAGTACAGTGTATATCCACCGTTCGCAGCAATGCAGGCTGCTATTCTCCCATGGAGACGATCGTAGAGATGCTGGATGTAGTCCTGTGGAACGGCTTGCCATGCCATTTCCACCTGGCGCCTCAGTTGGACCAGCGTTCGTGCTGGACGTGCAGACCGCGTGAGACGACGCTTCATCCAGTCCCAAACATGCTCAATGGGGGACAGATCCGGAGATCTTGCTGGCCAGGGTAGTTGACTTACACCTTCTAGAGCACGTTGGGTGGCACGGGATACATGCGGACGTGCATTGTCCTGTTGGAACAGCAAGTTCCCTTGCCGGTCTAGGAATGGTAGAACGATGGGTTCGATGACGGTTTGGATGTACCTTGCACTATTCAGTGTCCCCTCGACGATCACCAGTGGTGTACGGCCAGTGTAGGAGATCGCTCCCCACACCATGATGCCGGGTGTTGGCCCTGTGTGCCTCGGTCGTATGCAGTCCTGATTGTGGCGCTCACCTGCACGGCGCCAAACACGCATACGACCATCATTGGCACCAAGGCAGAAGCGACTCTCATCGCTGAAGACGACACGTCTCCATTCGTCCCTCCATTCACGCCTGTCGCGACACCACTGGAGGCGGGCTGAACGATGTTGGGGCGTGAGCGGAAGACGGCCTAACGGTGTGCGGGACCGTAGCCCAGCTTCATGGAGACGGTTGCGAATGGTCCTCGCCGATACCCCAGGAGCAACAGTGTCCCTAATTTGCTGGGAAGTGGCGGTGCGGTCCCCTACGGCACTGCGTAGGATCCTACGGTCTTGGCGTGCATCCGTGCGTCGCTGTGCTCCGGTCCCAGGTCGACGGGCACGTGCACCTTCCGCCGACCACTGGCGACAACATCGATGTACTGTGGAGACCTCACGCCCCACGTGTTGAGCAATTCGGCGGTACGTCCACCCGGCCTCCCGCATGCCCACTATACGCCCTCGCTCAAAGTCCTTCAACTGCACATACGGTTCACGTCCACGCTGTCGCGGCATGCTACCAGTGTTAAAGACTGCGATGGAGCTCCGTATGCCACGGCAAACTGGCTGACACTGACGGCGGCGGTGCACAAATGCTGCGCAGCTAGCGCCATTCGACGGCCAACACCGCGGTTCCTGGTGTGTCCGCTGTGCCGTGCATGTGATCATTGCTTGTACAGCCCTCTCGCAGTGTCCAGAGCAAGTATGGTGGGTCTGACACACCGGTGTCAATGTGTTCTTTTTTCCATTTCCAGGAGTGTATATAGAAGGAATAGCCGCCGTATAGTACCGAAGGTAGCGGCAGGAAATACGCTGTGAGATGAACAGAAGTGACATTTTTAATCAAAGACAATAATTACACTGTGGTCGCTGCAATTCATGATGAACTCCTGTATATTACAAAAGGTAGGGCATGGTGCTTGACAGGGAGCACGATCTTCATGGACGTGCTCCCACGCTGGCCACTAGGTTGATACAGACCTACCCTTTCAGTTCCCATCCCCCATCACCAAGTTCTGCTTCAAGTTTAACACATGTAGCAACTACATCCAATTTCCTCTCCAACCCTCCCACAAACCACACACTCCTGTTATCTTTGTTACTTCATATATTACGTACATCCTCATCCTCAAAAGTACACATACGAAGATATTCACTTGCTATTAAACTGTGAACATCACAATATTCATGAACAGAAATACACTTGGCTGCAAAATGTGTGTGAAAGCTTATGGGACTTAACCGTTATGGTCATAAGTCCCTAAGCTTACACACTACCTAACCTAATTTATCCTAAGGACAAACACACACACACACACACACACACACACACACACACACACACACACACACACACACACACACACACGAGGGAGGACTCGAACCTCCGGCGGGACCAGCGGTACAGTCCATGACTGCAGCGCCCCAGACCGCTCGGCTAATCGGGCGCGGCATTTCGCTGCAAAACTTAAGGACGAAAGTAACTTTCGCATGATGTGTTACACTGAAGTCAGCGCAATTCATGATTGTCAAAAATGGTTCAAATGGCTCTGAGCACTATGGGACTTAACATCTGAGGTCATCAGTCCCATAGAACATAGAACTACTTTAACCTAGCTAACCTAAGGATATCACACACATCCATGCCCGAGGCAGTATTCGAACCTGCGACCGTAGCAGTCGCGCTGTTCCGGACTGAAGCGACTAGAACCGCTCTTCCACAGCGGCCGGCTCATGATTGTCCTCTGGACATTACAGAAGGTGAAACATGGTTCCTAATAGGATGTTGATCACCACTAACGACAATGAATGCTCACAGGTGTTCGATGGGACTAAAGTCGGGGGAATGTAATCATTCCTTTTCATATCGCCACAAATTATTACGCCAAGATGTTTATATGAATTTACTGATTCCAGCTGTGACTCACATTTGATCGTAGGATACTCTCATTATGCGTTTTCTGGAGTGAACAACTTTACATTTTTGTATATTTAAAGTAAGTTGAAAATCTTTGCATTACTTTCAAAGCTTATCAGGACATAACTGAATATTTTTGCAGCATTTTTCGGATAATACTTAATTTATGGATAACTGCATCATCTCTGTTTACAATGCGAATTTTGTCAGACATAGGGGATACAAAAATGAAAAAACTGGCGTACTATGCTTACTTTCATTCCATAATGTCATATGGGATTATTTTTTGGGGTAATTCATCAAGCCAAGCTAAAGTTTTCCGGGCACAAAAACGTGCAGTAAGAGCTATATGTGGTGTGAACTCAAGAACATCCTGCAGAAGCCTGTTTAGGGAACTAGGGATACTAACTACTGCTTCCCAATATATTTATTCCTTAATGAAATTTGTCATTAAAAATATACCACTTTTTCAAACCAACAGCTCAATTCATAGAATCAATAATAGAAATAAAAATAATCTTCACAAGGATTTAAAGTCACTTAGTCTTGTACAAAAATGTGTGCATTATTCAGGAACACACATTTTCAATAACTTGCCAGCAGCCATAAAAAAGCTTAAAAAGCAATGAAATTCAGTTTAAGAGAAGCCTAAAAGGCTCTATTGGTGGCCAACTCCTACGCCATTGATGAATTTCTCAGTAAAACCAACTCTTGTGTATGTATATAAGTACAATATAACTTCTGCACAATTTCAGTGCATCAATGTGTTCATTGTATAAAATTATATATATGTGTGTGGTGTGTGTGTGTGTGTGTGTGTGTGTGTGTGTGTGTGTGTGTGTGTGTGTGTGTGTGTGTAAGTACAATCTAACTTCTGCACCATTTACCATTTCAGTGCAGTAATGTGTTCATTGTAAATAAGTATTATAGTAGTTGTATTACATGTTTATTACCTTATAAATAAACTTTTTTATTTTAAATTCAGTGCATTAGTATTTGTAAAATGACTCTTTCATATAGTGTTCATGAAAAAATGACGATCATTCCGCTTGGGACTTGTGGAATGGTACATTAGCTTATTTGTTTTAGTTGTAAATATTTGTCATGTATTATTGTTTTTCTGACATGTTCCACATCCTGGAGGACCTCCTCACTACGTATCAATTGGAATGAAAGTAAATCTAATCTAATCTATAAAAATTCTGTGGCTGCATTATTATTGTCCGCCAGGCCATTAACATACAGCGTGAACAGCGAAATTCGCAAGACACTTCCCCAGCGCACGTCTGAAGGTAGTTCTACATTTGTCGCTAACTCTCTATCCAAGGTAACATGAAGCGTCCTCTCTCCCAACAAATCCTCAATCCAGTTCCACCCCCAGTAGTGGAAATATATTTTAATCGTAGTTAATAAAACAATAGCGCGTCATTGCCTCCTGTTGGAAGTGCTAATACATGGTATATTTCCCATATGCCATCCTCCAGCTTTAGTAGTGGTGCGGCTGCTACCAGAGGACAATTCGCGGATTGGCCGGCGGCAGAATGTGGCTGCATCCTCTTGCGTGGCTGGAGTGCTGGGCTGGGCGCCAATCAATACGTCGATGCTGGTCTTCCTTACGTACTCCACAGCCATCCCTTTGTCGCGTCCCTGTGCAGGGGTTTTCCTCGACGCCAACATTCACGAGCAAGCGTGCAGGGGCGAGAAGTTTACTTTTCCTTAGAACTGATCACGAGGCTTACCGCTGTCCGTGTTGACACGATGACTGGGCGGCTTTTCACATTACCATGGACTCCAGAAACTAATCGGACTACCAGGCCAGTTATTGAGGGAATAAGAAATTCTCAGCAAGGTGATGACAGGCTGTTTACACCACTCCTCTTAGCTTACATCTACATCTAGATGGACTTACATACTCCGCAAGTCAACGTGTCGTGCGTGGCGGAGGGTGCTTTGTACTACTATTAGTCATTTCCCCTTCACTCGTAAATAATGAGAGGGAAAAAACTGTCTATATACCGCTGCATTAGCCCTAACTTTTCTTGTGTTATCTCTGTGGTCCTTACACAAAATATATGTTGGTGGCAGCAGAATCGTTCTGCATTCAGCTTCAAATGGTCGTTCTCTAAATTTCCACAATAGTGAGCCTAAAAGATAACGCCTCATTTCCTCCAGGGATTCCCATTTGAGTTTCCAAAGTACCTCCGTAAAAATTGAGTACTGATCGAACTAACGGTAACAAATCTAGCAACCCGCTTCTGAATTGCTTCGTGTCTTCCTTTAATCTAACCTGGTGGGATCCCAAGCACACTACCAGTACTCAAGAATCGGTCGCACTGCTGTTCTGTACGCGGTCTCCTTTACAGAAGACACACACGTCCCTAAAATTCTCGCAGTAAACTGAAGTCGACCACTCGCCTTGCCTACCGGCTCCTTCCATCGCTCTGGAACGTTACGCCTTGACATTTAATCGACGTGACTGCGTCAAGCCGCACATCACAAATACTGTTTTCGAACATTGCGGGAGTGTTTTTCTTACTCAACTGCCGTAACTTACTTCTTTCTGCATTCAGAGGTAGCAGCCATTCATCACACCAAGCAGAAATTTTGTCTAAGTCATCTTGTATCCTACAGCCATTCAACGACGACACAGACTGGTGCTCCCCCTGTCTGTCGAATTATTTATGTATATACGCAATAATAACTGTTATATCTATTTCCATGGGTCACTTCTGACGATACCCTTGTCTTTGATGAACACTCGCCGTCGACAACAACGTTCTGGATTCTATTGCTGAAAAAGTCTTCGAGCCACTCACGTATCTCGGATCCTACTTCATATGTTCGTACCATTATTGACAGACTAAAGTGGAGCATCGTGTCAAACACTTTTCGGAAATCTACGAATATCTAATCTGTCTGTTGCCCTTCAACCAAAGTTCGCAAGATAGTGTATGAGAAAGAAAAAGCTGAGTTTTGCACGAGCGATACTTTCTGAATCCTTACTGATACGTGGACAAATGCTTTTCCGTCTCAAGAAAATTTATTATATTATGCTCTTTCTGTTTCCTTTTTCTCAGGTGTACCTATATTACGTTTTTACTTTTCATTCCAGTTTCAACCACTCTTTCAGCGCTGTACTTAAGTCTCCAAGAATGATATGTGGCATGTGTTACTATCACCATTAGCATTATTCTTTTATTTTAGTATTTACTCATTTCTCTAGCCGTCCATCAAACCACCACGATAAGCAACCATCATGACATTTTTTCTCGATATTGCTGGTACAGCATTCACGCGATCATTTGGTATCAGTTTTTGGTTTGATTTAGCGAAAAGGCCCACATACACTGAAGAGCAAAAGAAACTGGTACACCTGCCTAATTTGGTGTAGGGCCCCCGCGAGCAAGCAGATGTGCCATCACACGACGTGGCATGGACTCGACTAATGTCTGAAGTAGTGCTGGAGAGAACTGACACCATGAATCCTATAGGGCTGTCCGTAATCTGTAAGAGTACGAGAGGGTGGAGATCTCTTCTGAACAGAACTGTGCAAGGCATCCCAGATATGCTCAATAATGTTCGTGGCTGGGGAGTTTGGTGGCCAACTCTGAAAAGTGTTCCTGGAGCCTCTCTGTAGCAATTCTGGACGTGCAGTGTATCGCACTGTCCTGCTGGAATTGCCTAAGTCCGTCGGGATGCACAATGGACATGAATGGATGCAGGTGATTAGACAGGATGCTTACGTACATGTCACCCGTCAGAGTCGTATCTAGACGTATCAGGGGTACCATATCACTCCAACTGCACACGCCCCACACCATTACAGAGCCTCTACCAGCTTGAACTGTCCGCTGCTCGCATGCAGGGTCCATGGATTCATAATGTCTCCATACCCGCACACATCCATCCGCTCGATACGATTTGAAACAAGACTCGTCCGACCTGGCAACATGTTTCGAGTCATCAACAGTCAAATGTCGGTGTTGATGGGCCCATGCGAGGCAAAAAGGTTTGTGTCGTGCATTCATCAAGGATACACGAGCGGGCCTTCGGCTACGAAAGCCCATATTGATGATGTTTCGTTAAATGGTTCGCACGCTGGCACTTGTTAATGGCCCAGCATTGAAATCTGCAGCAATTTGCAGAAGCGTTGCACTTCTATCACGTTGAACGATTCTGTTCAGTCATCGTTGGTTCCGTTCTTGCAGGATGTTTTTCCGACCGCAATGATGTCGGGGATTTGATGTTTTACCGGATTCCTGATATTCACGGTACCCTCGTGAAATGGTCGTACGAGAAAATCCCCACGTCATCGCTACCTCGGAGATGCTGTGTGCCATCACTCGTGCACCATCTATAACACCACGTTCGAACTCACTTAACTCTTGATAACCTGCCATTGTAGCAACAGTAACCGATCTGATATCTGTTCCAGACACTTGTCTTATATATGCGTTGCCGACCGCAGCACCGTATTCTGCCTGTTTACACATCTCTGTATTTGAATAAGCATGCTTGTATCGTTTCTTTGGCGCATCAGTGTAGCATCCTCTTACGTCAACTATTAGTTTATTTGTTCATAAATAACACACTGTTCTCCGAGTGTGCTGCAGATAAAAGACAGGCAAGGACAAACCCTGCAGCTAAGGTGCGGCGGAAGAGATCGATGGCCGGCACATCGGGCAGCTCTCAGCTTATCTGCCTAAGACAACCCACCGAGGAGCTCCGCGTTAACTCACTGGCTCTCTGGTTTAACAGGCTACAACGCCGTCTAAAGTACCCACGGGAGCTGCACTTTTAGCCACTCATTTTAATTTTAAACATTATTCGCTTATCACTGAAAGCCACGTGGAGCGAGAAACAAGCGAACACCCCCCATCCGACGATGCAAAATTTGCTCATGGATTTTACTAATTTTTTACAAAGAATGACTGCGAAGGAGTAGCCGACTTACGGAATTTCCCTACTGACCGAGTGAAATCACGTTTGTCAGATAAACTCGTTTCGCAATCCTATGTTCTAAAACTTAACATAAAATTTAAACGTTCTTTTTTAGTTAATTGTATCAAAATCTGCGCATGTCTTGATATATTATGTATTTTAGAATTTGAGGGCGCGAACAACGTAGCTTATGCTATAGCATCAGCTGAATCTATATTTTGCTTTACACCATTGTACTCGTAGTTATCTCTATCAAAAAATAAAAAATGTAAAAACGTCGCTGACACTAAATTTCAGTGTATATCTAGTAAATCGCCATTAGCGATTAATAGTTACTGTAGCACGTACATTAATTTCTTGTGTTCCATTTAGTTTTCCCTTTCAGCTGGGGTGTATATTGCCCGTATGTATCGTAAATTAACGCTATTTTCCCGTTTGTTAGTAACCATAACCTCAGGAACAGTTTCAGCAATCAGTAACTTTTATCCCAGCTTTGTATGTTGTCATAATTATTCTTTTTTGGGTGTTAATCGCTTCATTTCGTAAAGCCAACTTGTAAGACGTGCAACGTAACAACTCCTGAAGTTAAAACAAAACCAGCAAACTTAGTTTAAAATTATTTGTTTACTGTTCTGTAAAAACTGCACCAGCCACCATGCAGTTCAACTCTGAACGCTGTTCTCGGGCATTGAATGAATTAATTGATATTCGCAATTAGCTGTAAATCACCCTGACTACTAACAAGCAACTGGAAGCAGCTGCGAATAAACGCAATTTGTAGAGCTCTATAAATGATCGGCAGTTCAAACGTATGGCAACTAATTGCAGCCATTAGGGAAACGGCAGCAGTGATGGGAAAGAACACCAAGTGCACTCATTATGTATGCCTGTTGGTGTAATTCAACCTGTAGAAGCCGCTGTTCCACCATCCACAGAGGGATCAGGATGCAACCTATTACAGATTAAGGCGCATCTTGGAGCAAATTATGTCTGTTGTCTAGGCTCCGAGATCATACTTGGATGAGGCCAGCGAGCAGTAGAGAAGTTTGAGAATATCAGCCTTCTCATGAAGGTTCAACGAAGCTTACCATCTGCAGCTTTATCCCCAGAACTGATCGTGGTCCCCTGGTTCTGATCCATGTGGAAGGCTTTAACCAGAGACTTCAGTGTTTCTGTGACAAAAATGTGAAGTCCCCGTGGGTCAGGTGTACACTTCACATCATAGGCTACTATCCAGGGAGCTATGTTCGGGGTACACATAAAGGTTTTTTAGATTATGTGACTCTCCATTCAGTCCAGAGAACTATAGGACGCTGAGAAGTATCAGTGTAAAAGTGCTCTCACAAGAGCGATTATTAAAATCCTAGTGATTAGCTGCCGAAATATTCTCAACAGAGTGTCAGAATTTGAAGCGCTTCTAAGCAGCAGCGGAACTCACATAAAAGGTACAGAAAACTGATTAAAGCCGAAATCGATGGCAGTGAGGGTTTGGGGGAAAATTTAAGTGTATGTCGAAAGGATAGGCTAATGGGAAATGCAGGTGGTGAATTTGTCGCAATAGGCAAAAAAAAATTCAGATTTGTAGAGATAAGAATTGAAGCTGCGTGCGAGATCGTTTGGCAAGACCTAGGACCAAGGGTTGCCATAAACTGATATTTGGATTTTTATATCAGTCACCCGACTCAGTCCCAGATTTAACCGAAAGCTTTAGAGAAAACCTTAGTTCGGTAATACCTAAGTTCACAAATCATGAGAGGAGACTTAAATCATGCAACAATCGATTGAGATAATCACAGTTTTGTAAGTAGTGGACGTGAGAAGACATCCTGCGAAACTGCTGAATTACTTTTCTGCCTCTAACTAGAGCAGATAGTTTGGAAGTACACTCATGATGAAAATACACTGCATCTAATAAGAAATAGACCTGACCTCTTTCAGAACGTCCCCAATAAAACTGGTATCTGTGACTATCAGGCAGTTGTAGCGACAACGATTACGGAAGTCTAAAGCGGCACTAAAACAAGCAGAAAGATTTGTGTGCAGCAAACTGGATAAAGCGGCTGTAGTGTCATATACAGGGTGCATTCAGGTTCTAGGGCCTCTGATTTTTTTCTCCGGACTGGAAAGAGATAGAAACATGCGCATTGTTTTAAAATGAGGCCGCGTTCATTGTCAATATGTCCCAGAGATGGCAGCACCGTACGGCAGATGGAATTTAACCGCCAGCAGCGAGAATGAGAACTGTTTTAAATACTTAAAATGGCGACGTTTTCCTTACTTGAACAGCATGCAATCATTCGTTTTCTGAATTTGCGTGGTATGAAACCAATTGAAATTCATGGACAGTTGAAGGAGACATGTGGTGATGGAGTTATGGATATGTCGAAAGTGCGTTCGTGGGTGCAACAGTTTAATGAAGGCAGAACATCATGTGACAACAAACCGAAACAACCTCGGGCTCGCCCAAGCCGGTCTGACGACATGATCGAGAAAGTGGAGAGAGTTGTTTAGGGGGATCGCCGAATGACTGTTGAACAGATCGCCTCCAGAGTTGGCATTTCGGTGGGTTCTGTGTACACAATCCTGCATGACGACCTGAAAATGCGAAAAGTGTCATCCAGGTGGGTGCCACGAATGCTGACAGACGACCACATGGCTGCCCGTGTGGCATGTTGCCAAGCAATATTGACGCGCAACGACAGCATGAATGGGACTTTCTTTTTGTCAGATGTGACAATGGATGACGTGGATGCCATTTTTCAATCCAGAAACAAAGCGCTAGTCAGCTCAATGGAAGCACACAGATTCACCGCCACCAAAAAAATTTCGGGTAACCGCCAGCGCTGAAAAAATGATGATGTCCATGTTCTGGGACAGCGAGGGCGTAATCCTTACCCATTGCGTTCCAAAGGGCACTTCGGAAACAGGTGCATCCTACGAAAATGTTTTGAAGAACAAATTCCTTCCTGCACTGCAACAAAAACCTCCGGGAGGGGCTGTGAGTGTGCTGTTTCACCAAGACAACGCACCCGCACATCGAGCTAACGTCATGCAACAGTTTCTTCGTGATAACAACTTTGAAGTGATTCCTCATGCTCCCTACTCACCTGACCTGGCTCCTAGTGACATTTGGCTTTTTCCAACAATGAAAGACACTCTCCATGGCCGCACATTCACCAGCCATGCTGCTATTGCCTCAGCGATTTTCCAGTGGTCAAAACAGACTCCTAAAGAAGCCCTCGCCGCTGCCATGGAATCATGGCGTCAGCGTTGTGAAAAATGTGTACATCTGCAGGGCAATTACGTCGAGAAGTAACGCCAGTTTCATCGATTTCGAATGAGTAATTAGAAAAAAAATCGGAGGCCTTAGAACTTGAATGCACCTCGTACTTTATACATAAGCACCTAGTACTGTATTTCCCAAATTTTCTTAGATCATTACCCGTGAGTGCAATCAGATATTAGCTAGTAACACCCTGCCGCCCCCCCCCCCCCGGCCCACCACCATTTGTTGCCCCATCTCCCCCACATTATCACCAATTTTAGCACATAGATAAACTGTGTGTGTGTGTGTGTGTGTGTGTGTGTGTGTGTGTGTGTGTGTGTGTGTGTGTGTGTTTTAGAATGAATGACAAAGGAATTCGTACAAGTGCTACCCACAACTCCTTCTCAGAAAAGAAATCTAACTATCCGCAGCGAGGGTACGCACTTGTTACAAAACATGCCTCCACTGCGTTACTCCTCTCCATTGCGACAGTTGCTTGGACTGCACACTGCAACCCCATTTAAAATCAAATAAGTTCAGATGAGAGCACGGTACTTACTGTTCATAAATCACTTCACTGCTACATTCCTTACTTCTAAACTTGCAGAATTTGGACGACTCCAGGCTGTTAATGCGTTTGTATAGCCACTCTAATAATAATAATTTGGAAATTTGTGGTAAGATCTTCTGGGACCAAACTGCTGAGGTCATCGGTCCTTATGCCTACAGACTACTTAATCTAACTTGAACTTACGCAAAGGACGACACACACACACACACACACACACACACACACACACACACACACACACACCCGAGGGCGGACTCGAACCTCCGACGGAGGGGGAGCCTCGCAGACCGTGACAAGATGCCTGTATGTTCTGCCAGTCGTAAAAGGCGACGAAAAGAACAAACCACTAATAGGGCTAACCCCCCTTCTAGTGTGATTAGTTGGTTCAGGACAGAAATAATGAAGCCTCGGACAAGCGCTGTCATGGTCGGGGACGACACTTGAGCCCTATGCCCATCCACAATGGTAACGACACTGCTAGCCACATGGAAAATGATTTAAATCCAAATAGAGGTGTTTTGCAGGATATGCTTCCTGCAACCACTCTAGAAGGAAAACAGAGACAGAGGATGAGATGGTCAGATGAAATTAACCGACACCTCATGTTGTTATTACCAAGCAACAAACTTAGGAACCAACACAACTGGATACAGATCACAAGTATACACAACATTTATTATCAGATACCCAGAGTTAAAATTTTTAACAGAACAACGACTAGCTGATCAGATCCGTGTAATAATCAAAAATAACAGGATATCCCAGTCAGAATTAGAAAATATCAAACAACAAGTACAACAAATACTAGAACAAAATAATGTGCAATCAGAAGAAGAAAATACATTAATGGACATCCCAGAGCAAACAAACAAAGAACAACACGCATCAATTAAACAATCAGAGGAAAACGAAATCTTAAGACAGCCACCAGAACAAGCACAAACAGAACAAAAAGTGAAACACATGTTAGATATAGAAGAAAAATTTCAGCTGACGTATATAGAATACAAAGACACAAATACAGACATTAGACCATTCTTGCATAGACCACCAAATAACCCACAAGTCGAAACAGCAATAACAACTATCAACACAATCATACACAACAAAATAAATGAAAATACAACTATGTAAGAGTTTCAACTACTGATTTATATAGAAACACTCACTACACTAAATACACACATTAGGCAGATATCAGAACCAACCAAGACATAGAAGAAACCCACAAAACCAGCATGGCAACACAGGCTACAGATCAGAATAGAAAAACTGACATCGGACAGCCAACAATTTATAAGAAATGAAATATCAGACAAAAGACGAAAAAGGTTAGGTAAAATCTCACAACAAGAAGCGATAGAGCATTGGATGAAAAGAAGCAGAAATTACAAGCATTGGCCAAACGACTTAGAAGATGTGAAAATAGAAGGAAACAAAGCCAAACATTCAACACAAACCAAAAGAAATTTTACCAGACAATAGATAACACACACATTAAAATAGACAATCCACCAAACATAACAGACATGGAACACTTCTGGAGCAACATATGGTCAAACCCAGAACAACAGAACAGGCATTCACGTTGCATACAAACAGAAACAGACACATACAAGATGATACCACAAGTGCCTGAAGTGATAATTTTGCAACATGAAGTCACCCAAGCAATTAATTCTACTCACAACTGGAGAGCCCCTGGAAAAGATAAAATAGCAAATTTCTGGCTAAAGAAGTTCACCTCAACACATTCACATCTAATTAAATTATTTAACAGATACACTGCAGACCCATACACATTCCCCGATACACTTACACATGGAATAACTTATCTGAAACCTAAAGATCAAGCAGACACAGCAAACCCAGCTAAATATCGCCCCATAACATGCCTACCAACAATATACAAAATATTAACTTCAGTCATTACACAGAAATTAATGACACATACAACACAGAACAAAATTATAAATGAAGAACAAAAAGCCTGTTGCAAAGGAGCACGAGGATGTAAAGAGCAACTGATAATAGATGCAGAGGTGACATACCAAGCTAAAACTAAACAAAGGTCGCTACACTACTCATACATTGATTACCAAAAAGCATTTACAAAGTAGATCCTAAATTGATACAGTTCCTAAACATAGTAATGAAAAATTGGAAAAACCACACTTAATATCCAAACAAATTTAAATAATATCACATCACAGCCAATACAGATTAAGCGCAGAATATACCAAGGAGTCTCATTAAGTTCTTTCTGGTTCTGCCTTGCTCTGAACCCAATATCCAACATACTAAATAATACAAATTATGGATACAATATTACCGAAACATACCAACACAAAATCACACATTTGCTATAAATGGATGATCTGAAACTACTGGCAGCAACAAATCAACAACTCAGCCAATTACTAAAGATAACAGAAGTATTCAGCAATGATTTAAATATGAATTATGGAACAGACAAATGTAAGAAAAATAGCATAGTCAAGGGAAAACACACTAAACAAGAAGATTACATCTTGGATAACCACAGCAACTGCATAGAAGCGATGGAAAAAACAGATGCCTATAAATATCTAGGATACAGACAAAAAATAGGAATAGATAATACAAATATTAAAGAAGAACTAAAAGAAGAATATAGACAAAGACTAATAAAAATACTGAAAACAGAACTGACAGCAAGAAACAAGACAAAATCTATAAATACTTATGCTATACCAATATTGACCTACTCATCTGGAGTAGTGAAATGGAGTAACAGACCTAGGAGCACTCAATACACTTACACGATCACAATGGCACAAATATAAAATACATCACATACATTCAGCAACAGAAAGATTCACATTAAGCAGAAAGGAAGGAGGAAGGGGATTTATCGACATAAAAAACCTACATTATGGACAGGTAGACAATTGAAGAAAATTCTTTATAGAACGAGCAGAGAGTAGCAAAATACACAAAGCAATCACTCATATAAATACATCGGCTACACCACTACAATTTCATAACAACCTCTATAACCCTTTAGATCACATATCAACTGATACGAAGATAGTAAATTGGAAAAAGAAAACACTACATGGGAATCACCCGTATCATGTAACACAGCCAAACATCGATCAAGACGCATCCAACACATGGCTAAGAAAAGGAAATATATACAGTGAGACGGAAGGATTCATGATCGCAATACAGGATCAAACAATAAACACCAGATATTACAGTAAGCATATTATTAAAGATCCCAATACCACAACAGATAAATGCAGACTTTGCAAACAACAAATAGAAACAGTAGATCACATCACAAGCGGATGTACAATACTAGCAAATACAGAATACCCCAGAAGACATGACAATGTAGCAAAAATAACACATCAACAACTTGCCATACAACATAAACTAATAAAACTACACATTCCCACATACAAGTATGCACCACAAAATGTACTGGAGAATGATGTATACAAATTATACTGGCACAGAACCATTATAACAGATAAAACAACACCACATAACAAAAAAAAAATGGTTCAAATGGCTCTGAGCACTATGGGACTTAACTGCTGAGGTCATCAGTCCCCTAGAACTTAGAACTACTTAAAACCTAACTAACCTAAGGACATCACACACATCCATGCCCGAGGCAGGATTCGAACCTGCGACCGTAGCGGTCGCGCGGTTCCAGACTGTAGCGCCTGGAACGGCTCGGCCACTGGCCGGCTACCACATAACAAACCTGACATCATACTCAAAAATAAAAAGAAGAAATTAACACAACTAATCGAAATATCCATACCCAATACAACAAATATACAGAAGAAAACAGGAGAAAAAATTGAAAAATACATCCAACTGGCTGAGGAAATCAAGGACATGTGGCATCACGATAAAGTTGACATTATACCGATTATACTATCAACTACAGAAGTCATACCACACAATATCCACCAGTACATCAACGCAATACAGCTACATCCAAACTTATATATACAACTACAGAAATCTGTAATTATTGATACTTGTTTCATTACTCGAAAGCTCCTAAATGCAATGTAACATATACCGTGCAGTTAAAAGGAAGTCACGCTTCATCAAGGCCCGCGTCACTTTACATTTTTAACCAGACATAACGTCTGAGAAAGAAAAGAAATAATATCTGTGTACAGCACTATAGTAGCCCTTATGTAGATACTGCTGTGTCGTGGTGTCAATTAATTCATTTATGCGTTCCGAAGCGAGTAATGAAGAAATTTCTAGACTTTTTCACTTGCTGCCATTTATTTACTGACGCACTCTCTGATTGCTTATGGTTGGTCTGGGCGCTGTGACTTGGGTTTGGGGTCCGAGGTGGCTGTATAACATAACCCTGGGTTCCGCTGTTGCCCGTGTCCCGCCACGTGGAGGTGGGATCTTTTCGCTTTGATTTCTTTTTTTCCGTCTACACCATTTTAAATCTTGAAATTAACACAGTTGAAATTGGAAAGTGAAATATAGAAAATTTGATACTGAAGAAGGATTAAAAAAAAGAAGATAGGAAAGGACAGAATTAGATTCCCGCCACCAGGTTGTGAATGGCTGCCAGGGTCTCAGAATGAACTTCAAGTCGCTGACCGCCACCCACATTTCCCTTTCCTATGCCTACTTTCCAGGAAAAGGGCACTCTATGCCCATCCTGGCTCTCCCTCTGGCCAACAGCCCGGTGGTTGACTCCTCCTAGCTACGCAAACGACTCAGCCTGTCCCGTGGTTTTCCGCGATCTACTCCCATACCTGTCGGGTTAGGTTCTATACTTAGGAACCACAAATAATATCTTTTGTCCAGGCTGTACGTCGCTGCTCATCAGGAGGCACAGGTCGCTTGAAGAGCTACCTGACATTAAGCTCCTTTCCAACTGCTTGCTGACCTGGTGGGACGACCTCACACTTGGGTCATGGACGTGCAACTTATTTATGTACATATATACAATTTTGGTGCTCTATGCTCTTTAGTATGTTTTATCCTTTGCACCTTTACTCTGATATTCTGGTTTTGTGGGTTGCGCAGTGTCGCGGGATACCACTATGGATCTTCAGCGTGAGACTCCTAGAGTTCCGCTTCGTTGTCAGAGTCGGTTTCGGTGTCCTCATGGCTGGTTGTTTCAGCACTGACATCCATCCCGTGGGCACTATGCTGTCTTTGTATACCGACTTGCCTTCTGTGAGGTCTGATACGTATATATTCTGTGTGTAGGAACTTGGAAGTTTCATCAGTCAGTGTGTTTAGTTCTGTCCACTGGTCAGGATTGCGTAGCATAGCGTACATTGTGTTATTTATGTCCATCTGGTTAACGTGTAGTGTATGTCTTATATTTGCAGCGATACCTGCAGAAAAAGACAGTGTTCAGGGGAACCTCCTTCCTCGCATAGGCACCTAGTTGTCTGTTGCAGACTCATGCGACTCAAGTGCGTAGGATAAGGGCCGTGACCGGTGAGAAAGTGTACCATACCGTGGCTGGGATCGATATGCTTTAGTTTTAGCCTTTCCCTGATATCAGGGAAGAAGCTGTAAACTCGGTGGCCCTTATCACTATTGTCCCACTCTCCCTGCCAGGTATCCACTCGCCATGCTCTGAGTTGGCTTGTTGTTTCATGCCATACACCAGTCATCTGCCGAACTTGGTCTAGTCTCCCCATCCTAAGCAAGTACATAGCCGCACGGTACCTGATAGTTGTGTGTATCGGGAAGACCCCCATCACAACGCATAGTACATCAACCGCCGTTTTGTTGAAAGCCCCCGACAGTCGAGGTAGGACGCTTCTTTTCCCACGACGAACGGTAGTTCTATTGGTAGAAAGATTTAGTCTGTGGGCTCACGTGCTGGCGGCAAAGCACAGTACCGACTCGAAGAGAGAGCAATGATATGTTCGTGTGACTGAGAAAGGCAGTCTGAATTATTGCGAATTTAAAAAATGGTTCAAAATGGCTCTGAGCACTATGGGACTTAATATCTGAGGTCATCAGTCCCCTAGAACTTAAGAAGTACTTGAACCTAGCTAACCTAAGGACATCACACACATCCATGCCCGAGGCAGGATTCGAACCTGCGACCGTAGCGGTCGGGTGGATCCAGACTGAAGCGCCTAGAACAACTCGGCCACTGCGGCCGGCGCGTTGCGAATTTAGTCTTGGCAGTTTATGAAGTACCTTTTCTGCTTTGTCTGTGCCTATTCTTGTGTGTTCGTGAAATTTCAAGGGTTCGACTATCTGTACTCCAAGGTAGATAGTTACTAATGATCTTTTGATGTTTGTGTTCACGATTTTGACTGTTGGGTTCCTGTGCAGGATTCCCTTCAGTAATGTGTAAATTGTTTTGTTTTCTGCTGCCTTGAGTTTGCTGTTTGTGCACCATTGAGTTATTGTTCGCAGTTTTCCATTGGCTCTGTCTTCTAACTGGGCACGGTTACTTGCTGACACTGCCACTAGCAGTTTATCAGCGTAAGCGACAACTCCGTCTGTAGGATTATGCTCCTCTAGTAATTGTAGGAGCTGTTCTATCATTACGTCCCAGAATTTGGGGCCGCAGATCGACCACAGTGGACAGCCTTTTGTAATACGCTTGATTACTTTTTGGTTGTCCGTGTGCCAAACGATTCTTCTGTCTCTGCAATAGTCGACAAAGCTAATAAGACTCAGGCACCTGCAGGTATCTGAGACCCTTGAACAAGGCCGGCCACCGTTAGTTGTCAAACGCGCCTGAGATGTCAATCATGATGGCAAATGAGTATTTGGCAGATGTGTTGTGTACTATCTGTAGTGCTCTGTTGATTGCATCATCTATTGATTTCTCTTCCCGAAAGCCGAACTTCTAAAAATGGCTCTGAGCACTATGGGACTTAACATCTATGGTCATCAGTCCCCTAGAACTTAGAACTACTTAAATCTAACTAACCTAAGGGCATCACACAACACCCAGTCATCACGAGGCAGAGAAAAAAGCCGAACTGATGGGGTGTTAGTCCCTGTAGTGTTCCATGTGCGCGTTGTCTTTTGCAGAGCAGTTTCTTGTATTTTGGCGAGTGTGTTTATGAGGCAAATTGATCTGTATGATTTTGTGTCTGAGGGATCTTTGTCTGGGGCTTTTTTGATGATAACCGCCTTCGAGGATTTCCATACTGTAGGTACGCAGCCAAGCCTTCATGCGTCGTTTAGCAATGTTGAGAGATATGGAGTGATCTTCGGTGCAGTTTGGCTTAGTACCTCAGAGTGGATACCGTCCGGTCCAGGTACCTTTTTATTTTTTAGTTCTGAGATCGCTATCGCCACTACTTCCTGCGCAAAAGAACAGGTGACGGTGTGTTGCATGCGGTTTCAAGTTCACGTCTCAGTGCTGCTTGTTCTCGTGTGTGTGTGTGTGTGTGTGTGTGTGTGTGTGTGTGTGTGTGTGTGTGTGTGTGTTTTTGCGATGTCGTCAGGTAGGAGTTTGTCGAGCAGAAACCCTGCTGTGATCCTCCAGCCCTTAGTCATCGCACCGTGATCCTGTCGCAGCGATCCCATAACTAGTGGGCTCTTAATTTTTTCAGTTACAGTTCTGTATGGTTCCTACCCATATGTTTAAATGTGTTGGCGCTGCAACATGTCAGTTCCAGTGGTCCTTCCTCGTCTTATGTAGTTCTAGTTTGTATCTGTCCTTGGCAAACCGGTATGCGATTAGCCGCGTCTGTCTGTCTCTCTCTCTCTCTCTCTCTCTCTCTCTCTCTGATATCGCTCTTTGGTAGAGTTTGCGTTTACGTCTAGTGTCTTGTTATAGTTGCGTCAGATTTGTAGTCCAAGGAATAGTGTGGTGTTTTGTATTTCTTAATGTAGGCATGCAGGTGTTCTGTGTGTGTGCGATGATGTCTGTAAGCATGTGTGCTCTGTATTCTATGCTTCCATCGATATCTTGTAATATGTGTTCTTGTACTGTGTGTCTGACCTTGTTCCTGTCTGTCTTACTGAACAGCAGTCTTTTAGGTTGTATTTTTGTGTTGACGTGGGGTATGTTATGGAGAGTAAATGTTATGACGCTATGGTCGCTCATGGTAAAGTGGTCATGTACGGTCCAGTCATGTGTGAAGGTGATTGCTGCATTGTTAGCAATTGTGATGTCTATGTTAGATGTGGAGCCGTCATGTCCAATAAATGTGGGGTTGTATCCTTTATTTAGTACGTGAAGTCCAGTTTCTTGTATGATGTCGTTGACTATCCTGCCTTTGTCGTCTGTTCTATTGGAGTGCCACAGGGTGGATCTCTCGATGTCAGCACAGATTATTAATTTTTATCTCCTGCGTAGTGCGCAAACTCTCTACTGTGATCGGCGTATGGCAGAATGCAGTGGCCGTATTGTGCGTACATCGACGCGATGACCCATGTGTCACCCTTGTACGAAACTTCCACCGTGGCTAGATGCTCTGTACAGTGTTCGGTTACCTTAACCCTCTGTACAGTGTTCGGTTATCTTAACCTGGTGTATCTCTTGGTTGAGGATTATGATGGGCGCTTTACAGTCCGCCCGTCCTGCAACCGTTACCGCGTAGGGAGGGAGGTTAGGAACATTCCCTTGTCTAGTATAGGGTTCCTGTATGCCCAATATGTCGCCTCTGAGTTCGTGCAGGACTCGTGGGAGCTCCGAACTACCTAGTATACTTCTCATGGCGTTTAGCTGAGCTACTTTTAATTTGGATGTTTTACGTGTACGTAGCACCTGCTACCGGTTTGGTTGTAGTCGAAGTAAGTCCTCCCATGAGCCCTAACGTGATCTTTATACATCCTATCTATGTTGAAACGTTCCTCCCCCTACGGGCACACACTTGCAGCAGCAAGTCTAGCAGACTGTCGGGGTCCGTCGGAATTTTCGGTCTTGAGGGTGATTCTGTGTTTCTTCCGACGTTGGGAAGTAGACAGAGTCACCGTAGGGATGTAGCGTGCGAATGAGCATTCGCTGAGCCGTCTCAAGGATGTCTCAAGAATTTCTGGACTACTGTAAATACTATCTACAGCTTGGAAAAGACATTTTCTTGAGATATTTAGCATTTATTACATATATGTCTCACTTTTATCATCAGCGATATATGGGACAAAACGCAACATATGTTTGTTGTGGGTGGACTGTGTGAGAAACCTGTAACTTCCACCGCATTGATGCTACTAATTGAGAAAAAGTAATTGTTGATTACTTATATAGTCAATATTAGTCTTTCAGAATTATGATAATAGTGATGATCTTTTGAAAATAATTTAGTTTCGTGACTGAAACAGAATTGATCGTTTACTTCTTACCCCGCAGAAAATTTCATTTTACCCCTCAGGGAGTAATTGCCCCCAGGTTGGGAACAACTGACCTAGTAGAACAGTTAATGATGGTAGGAACTCACCACGTTATACAATCGCTGTCAAGAAACAGACTATTGCATAATAGCTGTAAAACAAAGTATAGGGCTACAGATAGAGAGATGTTAAATGAAACGTCTTTGACTCCCAAGGTAACGCAAATCACCCACGAAAGAATTTTCGTTCAAAACAGTCGCTTATCCTATTATTGAGTATTGCTAGTCGATGTAGGATCCTTACTTGGTAGGATTAATAAAAGTGAGAGATAAGGTTGAAAGAAGCCTTGGGTCACAGGATCATTTAGTAAGCTCTTCAGGCTCCAGAGGCAGATCGTAAAAAAAAAACGTTGTTCCTCGCGGAGAGGTTTACCGCTAAAATTAAGGGAGCATACTTTTGAAGAAGAATCAGGCGACATATTAATTCCCCTCATATACATGTCGTGAAGTCGCCACGGCAAGGAAAAAAAATAGAGCTCGTAAGGTGGCATCCGGATAGTCGCACCGTTCACGAATGGAAAGTGGGAAATGGTGGTGGTACGAGAAGTATCCTCCACTACGCATTGCAGGGTAGCTTCCGGAGTATAGACGTAGCTATAGATTTGCTTTCTCTACGGAAATTTCGATATTCTTTTAATCGAAGGCGCGGCCGTTTTCGGTATTTGGCTCCCACTACTTCGCGTTCTTTAAGCGTCACATCTGCCGCTAAGAAAAGTTCGCAGTGCTGTAAACGAAACCGGAGCTCGTCTAGGCTATGGAGTTTGTGACGCCGTGCAACGTGTCCTCACAAAATTTAATTCAAGTCCAGAGGACTGTATTACAAATATCACAATTAGTCCGAGAAAATTTGCTATAGCGCTTGTTTATCGATTTTGTGCAGAAAATGATTCATAATTTTTTGTGTCCATGCTTACATGCAGAGTGTTTTCCACAGTTTCGTCGTATTCTTCCCATAATTACGGTTGCAGTCACCGGCACTGGCCGTACAATATACATGGTTGTTCAGAAACAGTCTGAAAAGCTGGTAAGGGTGTTGCAGGGTACGTTGTGCTGAGAAATAATTGTTAAGAAAAAAATTCGATACATTGCATCCCGTCCGAGTTCATTAATGTTGAAGTTAGCCAATCAGGCCGCTGCGCGCGCAAGTTCAAGCGACCCGCAAAAGACGGTGTCGCCAAACGCGTTCTTCGTTTGGTTTCCTAAATCCGAATGAGAGAATCATACAAAAATTGGTCCTGGGACGGTAGCAAGGATCGAACCTCAGCCAAAGACTGAGAAGTCTCGTGCGCTGTCGGTTACACTATGATTACAACTGACACTATCTCCACCTGACATGCTGCTTGAATTTCCACTCTCCGACCTGACTGGCTGACTGCACTGTTAACTCAGAAGTGGTAAAACGTATCGAACTTTTTTCTAAACAATTATTTCTCGGCACAACCTACTCTGCAACAACCTTGCAAGTTTTCCAGACGATTTCTGAGCCCCCTGTATATTTTGTAACAGCGTTCAGACGCGCTACGCCTGACATACTCACAGCTTTGCACAACTGGCCCACTGCATCCTTGACACTATTCGTACACCTTACACAATATAATCTAAGGGTACAAGAAAATTCTAAATGGTACTGAAATGCAAAAAGAGGATAACTTATTAAAATGTGGATATCAAAGGTGTCTACGTACATAAAATGAAATTTTAATTGCAAACTTCATGTGTACCACCATAAAATCGAACAATTAAGATTCCTTAAGATAACAAAAACTTCGAATTAAAAGCTTCTGTAAAACGCAAATGCTAAATTTTATTCCGTGTCCCGTTCGTGTCACCAGAACAAAGCACCCCGAGGTTTCGGGGATCTGTTCATATTTTGACTCATACAATTACATGTAACCCGCAACCCCCAGATACAGAAAGAGTCTAACACGGAATTCAATACTGTGCCACGTATTCCTCCGCGTTTGTCGTCACTTCACTAGATCCTCCTAGCCGCGGAATGAAAACACGGTCAGAAATATCGACATTATCAATACAGTTCTTCGATGTATTGGAATTTCATAATTGTATTTGCTGTACATTTTTACTGGGTATTGGTTATTAGTCATCTTTGTTTTTTACATATCTCTGTCAAATGAACATATCAGGTAAAAAGTATTTCTAACATAACACTGACACAGTACTTAAATGGATTGGAAATGGGGCTGGATTCGTAAACGCCCAGTAAGTAAGTGATCATTTGTGACGAAAAACAAATGTGAACTATCGAAGCAGAAAACTGGTAAACAGCACTGAAGGTGTGGATGCTGTGGAACTGAATTCTACATGATAGAAACATTTTTAGTTTTGTCAAACATTCGCTATGCATTCTTGATTCTAGTCTTTAATTTCCTTATTGACTGCCATGGAGCTGGCGAAGGCTACAGGAACGCAGAACTTATAACATTTAGAGATTTTTATATGAAACCTACATCTCTGGTAGAGTGACATTTCCGTTACTAAACAGCTTTCTCCAGTTGCTAAATGAGCACTAACTTTTCGATAAAATTCACCTTCTGGCAAAAAATGTTCATTACAGCACACTGCGTTTCAAGCCCTGCTTCTTACAATTCTTACATTAGTTTTTCGTCAGTATTCTACGACTTACAAAAATATTCTCAAAGTACTACATTTTTTCTGGCCGCTTACATCAGTTTAAAACGTAGTCGCCAAAAGATGTAAATATAGAGTTGAAAGAGCACTCACTGCGATTCTTACCCTGACAGTTTTATTTTGACTCCGACAGCACTTGTTACTAAAACAAAGATTTTTTTCTGTATGGTAAGATTCAGCATGCTGACAAGGAGTTCTCGAAATCAGGGCAATTGCAAGGAGGACCTGTAAGCCGTAGACATAAACTGGCGGAATGCCAAATAGACATCAACAGGATCACCAGCTAGGTCAAAATGCACAAAGTGACCAACCATCCATATAACAGTATTAGCTTTTGTCCTAGGGAAAAGAGAAGTAGCCAGCCGCCGAATTATATAAGTGGAACATGTTGCTTCAGCAGACCGAGTGAGGAAAGACAGTTGGTTCCTGCGTCAGGACCAGTTAGGTAGGTGACCACAAGTAAATCGGTGCTGCAGCATATCTAGGGACCCACATCTACTGCATATATCTGTATCACTAATACCGCTATGATGTAGACACTCGTTGGTGGAAATCAAGTTGTTGACTACCCTATACCAGGGGGTACGCCACTGCCCTTGGTAGCAGTGGGAGGCTGATGTTGGTCCACACAATTTTCTAGGATATTCGCAGTGATAATTGTTCAGCGGGATTGGCGCAGGGAATCTTTTCCCAGCGGATCTACAAAAACTTGGTCATGAGCACCGGCCGCTGCAATGTGCCAGCACTCAAACGATTTAACGGCTAGGTAGAACTCTTGAATGTGTCTCAGTTTAAAATTTAGACGAAGAACGTCAACAGGGGGATGATGTTTCTGGAAACCCAGAATCTACTCTGTAGGAATCAGCATGTATTCCAGAAACAGCGATCGTGTGAGAACCAACTCACTTTATTTGTTCATGAGACCCAGAAAATATTAGATACAGGCTCCCAGGTAGGTGCTAATTTCCTTGACTTCCGGAAGGCGTTCGATACAGTTCCGCACTGTCGCCTGATAAAGCAAGAGCCTAAGGAATATCAGATCAGCTGTGTGGCTGGATTGAAGAGTTTTTAGCAAACAGAACACAGCATGTTGTTCTCAATGGAGAGACGTCTACAGACAAAGTAACCTCTGGCGTGCCACAGGGGAGTGTTATGGAACCATTGCTTTTGACACTATATAATAATGACCTAGTAGATAGTGTCGGAAGTTCCATGCGGCTTTTCGCGGATGATGCTGTAGTATACAGAGAAGTTGCAGCATTAGAAAATTGTAGCGAAATGCAGTAAGATCTGTAGCGGATAGGCACTTGATGCAGGGAGTGGCAACTGACCCTTAACATAGACAAATGTAATGTATTGCGAATACATAGAAAGAAGGATCCTTTATTATATGATTATATGATAGCGGTACAAACACTGGTAGCAGTTACTTCTGTAAAATATCTGGGAGTATGCGTGCGGAACGATTTGTAGTGGAATGATCATATAAAATTAATTGTTGGTAAGGCGGGTACCAGGTTGAGATTCATTGGGAGAGTGCTTAGAAAATGTAGTCCATCAACAAAGGAGGTGGCTTACAAAACACTCGTTCGACCTATACTTGAGTATTGCTCATCAGTGTGGGATCCGTAGCAGATCGGGTTGACGGAGAAGATAGAGAAGATCCAAAGAAGAGCGGCGCGTTTCGTCACAGGGTTATTTGGTAAGCGTGATAGCGTTACGGAGATGTTTAGCAAACTCAAGTGGCAGACTCTGCAAGAGAGGCGCTCTGCGTCACGGTGTAGCTTGCTGTCCAGGTTTCGAGAGGGTGCGTTTCTGGATGAGGTATCGAATATATTGCTTCCCCCTACTTATATCTCCCGAGGAGATCACGAATGTAAAATTAGGGAGATTCGAGCACGCACAGAGGCTTTCCGGCAGTCGTTCTTCCCGCGAACCATACGCGACTCGAACAGGAAAGGGAGGTAATGACAGGTAAAGTGCCCTCCGCCACACACCGTTGGGTGGCTTGCGGAGTATAAATGTAGATGTAGACGCACTGAGGTGAACAGCTGAGACGTATGTAAGTCCTCAGCGATTGTCAAAACGGTGTGTCGAACATATAAGAGAGGCACCTTCCTCTTAATGTCACAACGGCCAAGTCTGCTGAGGGAACGTGGCCTCGTCACAACCTCGTATCGCAATCTGAAGATGTGACGCTTCCACAAAAAGCGGCCGGACAACTGATTCAGTTCCTTATCCATCATGGATGGAAGAGGGAATAGTTGTGCGACGTAATAGGCCTTGCACAACACATACTTATCCAAAATTCGTGCCTTCTGAAGACCGGTAAGGAAGCGTCGTTCATGTTCGAGTATTGCTCCCTGAATCTTCCCAGTAACCGATCTCCAAATGAGAGTCGCCATTTGGAGCGGACAACAATCAGTAACAACTCCCAGTAATATCGACCCACAGCAGTGGCCCATGTGACTACTGCTCCAGCGAAACACCGTAAATTAAGTTTATTTTTGTCCTCGTTAAATCAAGCCCCCGAGACACGGCAATCACCTCTGCACGTAGACGCATTAAAACCATCACAGCATCAGCGTACGCGTGAACAGCGAGGGTCCTTCCAGAAAGTGTCCAACCATGAAGCTGGGAAGCAACCTTTCCAAGCGGCGGTTCTAGAGGTAAGACAAGAGAAGACATCGAAAGCGGGCTCTCCTGTGGCACTCCCCGACGGTTGGTAATCGGGGTCGTCAGTTGCCCTTTGACAACTACCGAAGCTGTAATGTCCACGAACACGTTCGATGACACTACCTTGCTCAACAGTAAACCCGACGATCTCCGAAATCCGAAGCAGAAATTCATGATTTACACGATCGAAAGCCTTATGACAAACCCCAAAGCGTAAAGGTACAATGGACAGAGTAACCCCAGCAATGGAAACCGCATCACGGTATTCATCCTGAGGGGTAAAAATAGAGCGACCAGGGAGACAATTCTGCTACTCGCCGAAGACAGTCACCAGTAAGGCAGACATCTTGCGTCTCACCGCCATCGCCTTTGTCTTATAATCAAAATTCAGTAACATGAGAGAACTAAGATTATCAACGGTATTACGACAAGGACGTTTAGGTGTCAACAGAATTTTGCGCACTCTGAATGGAGCGGGCTCAAATCCGGCCCCCCCCCCCCCACCCATCCACCGCCACCACCCCTATCACCTCGTCCAACATGGACGTAAATGTGGCGCCCAAAAGGGGCCAAGGAATGCTCATAAAATTCCTTGGGGAGCTCATCTACACCAAGAGATTTGCGAGAGAAGTAACAATAAGATCATACACGTCATCTGGGTGAAAGGTCGCCATGAATTCGGTGTTCTGGTATGGCGTGAGGTCCTAGGATCTAGGGTCTCAATAGCTGGATCGAAGGGAAAGTCGCTAGGTGTATCTAGGTCGTTGAGATACGTGTAGTACTGAGGTAAGGCGTGAACTACGTCAGCTAGCGCTGTGAGCTGCCGGCCGTCAGCCGCTGTAAGAGAAGCAATGCAAGAGCGGCGACGCCGGTCTTAATGGTGAAGCGGATGGCATAATGAAGACAATACCTCCACCACTAGTGATCGCAGTTTCGATCGCATCCGCAACCCTTCCATGACTTACCGATTCAACTGCACCAACTTCGCTTTAATACATCGTACATCTGCAATCCGTGGGGTGCGGAAGGGGGTCACTGTCCGCACCGTCATACGAGTCGCGCAGGAGAGAATAATAAAATACATGAGTTCTCCGAAAATCCCTCGCCCTAGAAGAACAATAATGATCAAAGTTTGACGGAGCTTCAACTTAGCCAAGACAGTCCACCATTCCCAAGTGGTAGAGTACTTCACAGCGGATCGAAGACTACGCTCACACATTGTGTATCACATCATCGACAAAAGAATCTGTCCTCGATGGTGAGTGTTCATCGCAGGTGAGGGTATCATCTGGAGTGCCACAGGGAAGTGTGGTAGGTCCGCTGTTTTCTATCTACATAAATGATCTTTTGGATAGGGTGGATAGCAATGTCCGGCTGTTTGCTGATGATGCTGTGCTGTACGGGAAGGTGTCGTCGTTGAGTGACTGTAGGAGGATACAAGATGGCTTGGACAGGATTTGTGATTGGTGTAAAGAATGGCAGCTAACTCTAAATATAGATAAATGTAAATTAATGCAGATGAATAGGAAAAAGAATACCGTAATGTTTGAATACTCCATTAGTAGCGTAGCGCTTGACACAGTCACGTCGATTAAATATTTGGGCGTAACATTGCAGAGCGATATGAAGTGGGACAAGCATGTAATGGCAGTTATGGGGAAGGCAGCTAGTCATCTTCGGTTCATTGGTAGAATTTTGGGAAGATGTGGTTCATCTGTAAAGGAGACCGCTTATAAAACGCTAATACGAGCTATTCTTGAGTACAGCTCGAGCGTTTGGGATCCCTATCAGGTCGGATTGAGGGAGGACATAGAAGCAATTCAGAGGCGGGCTGCTAGATTTGTTACTGGTAGGTTTTATCGTCACGCGAGTGTTACGGAAATGCTTCAGGAACTCGGGTGGGAGTCTCTAGAGGAAAGGAGGCGTTCTTTTCGTGATTCGCTACTGAGGAAATTTAGAGAACCAGCATGTGAGGCTGACTGCAGTAAAATTTTACTGCCGCCAACTTACATTTCCCGAAAAGACCACAAACATAAGAGAGATTATGGCTCGTACAGAGGCATATAGGCAGTCATTTTTCCCTTGTTCTGTTTGGGAGTGGAACAGGGAGAGAAGATGCTAGTTGTGGTACGAGGTACCCTCCACCACGCACCGTATGGTGGATTGCGGAGTATGTATGTAAATGTAGATGCCAAAAGAGCGATATTTAACATCCACGGAGAACGGAAGAGTTTCACCGATTGCCGATCAAGTTTGAGAGGCGACTAAAGCACAGTGATCAGGAAAGCGAGCAGGAATAACGTCGAATGCAAGAATGCTATCGCGCATCCAATCCGGTAAGTAGATCCGGTCAACCCTGCTACTAAAAATCGCAGTAAAATGCATAAATTTGGCCAACGATGAATTTTTACACTACCAAACATCTTTCGAGTGCTTCGAGCGTACCAACTCGTTTAAATCCCGACAATAACTAAAATGGGGAGACAGTTCAACAGGCCGCAGGACACAATTAAAATCACCACCCAACAATAGACCCCGAGGACTCCTGCGTAAAAAATAATCTCCTCGTTATACAGACGCAAACGTTCCGTTGCGTGATAAATGGTTCAAATGGCTCTGAGCACTATGGGACTTAACATCTGTGGTCATCAGTCCCCTAGAACTTAGAACTACTTAAACCTAACTAACCTAAGGACATCACACACATCCACACACGAGGCAGGAGGAGGAGAAGATTAGTGTTTAACGTCCCGTCGACAACGAGGTCATTAGAGACGGAGCCCAAGCTTGGGTGAAGGAAGGATGGGGAAGGAAATCGGCCGTGCCCTTTCAAAGGAACCATCCCGGAATTTGCCTGAAGCGATTTAGGGAAATCACGGAAAACCTAAATCAGGATGGCCGGAGACGGGATTGAACCGTCGTCCTCACGAATGCGAGTCCAGTGTGCTAACCACTGCGCCACCTCGCTCGGTGCACGAGGCAGGATTCGAGCCTGCGACCGTAGCGGTCATGCGGTTCCAGACTGAAGCGCCAGAACCGCACGGCCACACCGGCCGGCATTGCGTGATAAGAACCAGACGGAGCGTATAAGACAACCACTCTGCCAGACTGAAGACCTCAGACCTCAGCAATGGGAATGCTTTCCAGAACGAATAAAGCAGTTCCCGACGAAAATTCAGACGCCACATTAAAAACATCCAGAAATCCTGGGAGATGGAAAATGGTAAATAAAACGTCTTGCAGGAACACTTTATCTGCACAGGTCTCATATGAGCTGACACAGCGAAACTAAGCGCAGCTCTGATACCATTCGAAACATTTGACAGAAGAAAAAACACAGAAAAAACAGAGCAGTGCGACTGTTCTACCAGTCGCCCATCATAGTCCATCGGCGAATCCGATAACAAATTCGAGAGCTGGGCGGCCCGTACAGGCTCCAGCTGAATCATTTCCTTTGCTGTTTTGCGCGCCGCTGTACTTGCGGCTATACACGTTGTTTAACACGGCTGCGAGGCATAACAGCCGAGGCAGCCGGGCGGCGTCGGCGGATCTTGTACCACTTCCATATAATTCTGTGATTTCCCACTGTCAGAGGCCTGCCCCACAGAAGGGGCACTTTGCTAGGCACGCCGACTCCTTAATGGAGGGCAATCGCAGTGATTCACAGAGACAGCGGGAGACAAATCTGGAGTAACAGTTTCCGCAACGGGAGTCACAATAGGCGGCAAATTACGATCCCATCGACGAGAGCAGACAGAGGAACAGGAGGGTACTGCTGTGTTACTGACTGTAATGGTGAAGACTGCGAAGGAGACGACTAGTTCGCAGTAGTCAGCCGATGCAGGCGGACGAACTCTGACGCGCTCGGAACAACAGAAGTGGCGTTAGGTTACGAGTTGTTTCTGAACATAGTGCAGCGTTCACCATGATTTCCGGATTGTGTCTTGTTATATAGTGTTACAAATATCGCACTTTCTGGAGGAGTTTTCATTCATTTCATGTCCTCCACGATTTTTTTTTTTTTTTGTGGTTTTAGGGCGCACAACTTCAATGGTCATTAGCGCCCAGACTACGTTAAGAATGCACCGCGAGGCACAAGTTTAAAACAACAACTTAAAGGGAAAACACGATAAAAGACAGACTGACAGGCATAGGATTAAAAAAACAGCATAATCAAATGTCCTTAGAGAGGTTTGTCAAATTGATAAAACGAAGAACGCGAGCAGCTGCTCGTGGGTCATCCGCTAAAATGGCATCTAGAGTACATGGCAGGCCAAGATCAAAACGCAGTGTGTTAAAATCCGGACAGGACGTTAAAATGTGGCGGACCGTCAGCAATTGCCCACATGGGCAGAACGGCGCCGGCGCAGCCGTCAGCAGATGGCGATGGCTGAACCGGCAGTGGCCAATGCGTAACCGGGCCAAAACGACCTCCTCCCGCCGAGAAGGGCGGGAGGAGGACGTCCAAGCCGCGGGAAGAGGTTTCAAGGCCCGAAGCTTGTTGTCCATAAGTGCAGTCCAATCGGCATGCCACAGCGATAAAATGCGCCGACAAATTACCCTGCTACAATCCGACGAAGGGACACAACAAGAAGCTGTCCGAGGCTGGAGGACCGCAGCCTTGGCCGCGGCATCTGCAGCTTCGTTCCCAGGGATACCGACATGGCCAGGAACCCACATAAAGCTAACCGGAGAACCGACGTCCACCAGCTGCCGAAGAGAGCGTTGGATCCGGTGCACGAAAGGGTGAACCGGATACGGATCACTGAGGCTCTGGATGGCGCTCAGGGAATCGGAGCAGATGACATAAGCAGAATGTCGGTGGCGGCAGATGTAAAGAACAGCCTGGTAGAGGGCAAAGAGCTCAGCTGTGAAGACCGAACAATGGCCATGGAGCCGGTATTTGAAACTTTGTGCCCCGACAATAAAGGAACACCCGACCCCGTCATTGGTCTTTGAGCCATCTGTATAAATGAAGGTCATATTAATGAACTTCGAACGAAGTTCGACAAAACGGGAGTGGTAGACCGAACCGGGGGTAACGTCTTTTGGGAGCGAGCTGAGGTCAAGGTGAACGCGAACCTGAGCCTGGAGCCAAGGTGGCGTGTGGCTCTCGCCCACTCGAAAGGTTGCAGGGAGTGAAAAATTAAGGTGTTGAAGGAGGCGACGAAAGCGAACTCCAGGGGGTAGCAGGGCAGAGACATATAACCCGTATTGACGGTCGAGAGAGTCGTCAAAAAAGGAACGATAAGACGGGTGGTCGGGCATTGACAGTAGCCGACAGGCATACCGACAAAGCAATATATCGCGCCGGTAGGTGAGTGGCAATTCGCCAGCGTCAGCATGAAGACTCTCTACGGGACTAGTATAAAACGCTCCGATCGCAAGTCGTAAGCCCGGATGTTGTATGGAGTTGAGGCGGCGTAAGATGGATGGCCGTGCAGATGAGTATACGAAGCTCCCATAATCCAGCTTGGAGCGGACGATCGACCGATATAGACGAAGTAGGACGGTTCGATCCGCTCCCCACGACATACCACTGAGAACACGGAGGACATTCAAAGAACGGGTACAACGGGCAGCCAAATATGACATGTGGAGACCAGCTAAGTTTCCTGTCAAATGTAAGACCTAAAAAATTTGTTGTCTCCACGAATGGGAGAGCAACGGGACCGAGTCGTAAGGACGGTGGGAGAAACTCTTTGTAGCGCCAGAAGTTAATACAGACCGTCTTCTCGGCAGAAAAACTGAAGCCATTGGCGACACACCAGGAGTAAAGACGGTCAAGAGAACGCTGAAGACAGCGCTCCAGGACAGGTGTACGCTGCGCGCTGCAATAGATGGTAAAATCGTCCACGAAAAGGGAGCCTGATACATCAGCTGGGAGGCAATCCATTATTGGATTGCTCGCTATGGCGAAGAGAGCGACGCTCAAAACTGAGCCCTGTGGCACCCCATTCTCCTGGTGAAAGGTGTCTGACAGGACAGAACCCACACGTACCCTGAACTGTCGATCCATTAAAAAGGAACGAATAAAAAGAGGGTGGCGACCGCGAAGACCCCATGTATGCATGGTGCGGAGAATGCCCGCCCTCCAACAGGTGTCGTAAGCCTTCTCCAAATCAAAGAACACAGCCGCGGTCGGGCGCTTCCGCAAGAAGTTATTCATAATGAAGGTCGACAAGGTAACCAGATGGTCAACAGCAGAGCGGCGCCTACGAAATCCACATTGTACATTGGTAAGTAGGCGTCGAGACTCGAGCAGCCAAACCAAACGAGAGTTAACCATTCGCTCCATCACTTTACAGACACAGCTGGTAAGCGAGATGGGTCGATGACTGGAAGGCAAGTGCTTGTCCTTCCCCGGTTTAGGAATCGGGACAACAATAGACTCGCGCCAGCATGCGGGAACATGTCCCTCAGTCCAGATGCGATTGTAAGTACGAAGAAGAAAACCTTTACCCGCAGGAGAAAGGTTCTTCAGCATCTGAATATGAATAGAATCAGGCCCTGGAGCGGAGGACCGTCCTCCACGATTTAAAACCTACGTTAAGTGACAATCGGTGGTGTGTTTATAAGGTAGTGGTATCTTTCTCTCGCTATAGAACCGTTACGTGTTGTCTTGGATCTATTACAGTGCTTTAAATAATTTCCTGGTAGTGTCGGTTTAAGAGTGTTGTTGCAAAATATCGAGCTTTTATAATTTTCATTTACTTCGTGTCTGGCACTACCTACGTACAACGAACTTCGATTGTGTTATTCTAAGTCTGCTTCACGTCTGGAAGTTAGCTGCACAACTAATCGAAAAATAAGTTTTAGTGATTATCACTATCACAGTTTGAACGTGTTGTAGTGCTTTCAGTTTACTGTAAGAGTAGCGTAACGTGTGACAAATGTGGATGTTGCCGCAAGACAAGTCAGGACTGTGGATTGGTGTTTCATTGAGGAGAATGCGCTAAAAAGGCGCCAGGTGAGGATCTTCCATGGAGTTGCAGATAATTTAGTCGAGCCAAGAATATCGTGGAACAAGGAAAAAAGATTGTTGCCCTACACGCAGCATAAGAAATGGCATCTTTTGTATTAGATAGTGTTAAGGAAGGGAAAAAAAGACAATGGGAGCAGAAGGTGACAAGTAATAGAAAAAAAAAGAAAACCTCAGAAACAACATTTCAGATTTCAGTTAGCAATCAGTTTGACTCGTTATCTGGAATAGGGGAAGAACCTCAACCAGTGTTTGATCTTAACAGGGTGTAGCAGACACGTAGAAACGTTTCCAGAGAAATAAAATTAATTTCTTTGAACAGAACATAAGAGAGTTGAAAAATAAGAAATGAGCTTATTGTATGGCTACAAGATGTAGAAAATTCTGAAGGGACAGATGTTCTGTGCCTCTGTGAACAACATGTAACCAAATGGATGGAGACGTTAACTATTAGCGATTATAAATTTGTGTCACCCTTGTGTACAGTTAACACGGAGAAAGGAGTGGCAGCATGTGTAAATGTCTAACTCAAAGTGAAAAATATTTAATCAAATAGTTTTTGTATCGGTTAGAACCTAGAAGCAAGTACTTGTGAGTTGTTACTGCAGAATACTTCTGCAATGAGTGTAAAAGTCTACAGATACCCTCTAGGAAATATTCAGCTGTTTATGAGAAATCGAGCAGCATTACTAAGCGACCTGTCTGACAAGAAGAAACAGTTAGTAGTTCGTGGATATTTCACTGTAAATTTCTTAAGAGATACGGACAAGAAGAATGAATTAGAATTATTATTTGGGTGTTTATATCTAATTTTAGTAGCCAGCTTCCTACCTATCTCGTGTGCAGCAAAACACTAGGACACTGATGGATAGCATTATTAAAGACAGTGTTCAGGCTGAAACAACAAGTCTCCAGTTTCTAATGGACTATCTGATCATGATGCACATTTAATGGAAATAAACAGTATGGCATCTTACAATCTGGAAGCAAGTTCAGACAAAGGAATGAGGCTTATTAATGAGAACAGGATCCAGTGTTTTAAGCTAAGAGGATGGGGTACATGTAGAAAGAAGGGCTAATGTCAAATTCAGTTTATTCCACAGTAAATTTGTCTGAATACTTGAAAGTTCCTTTCTTAAAAGATTATCCAAAGCATCCATTAAAAAAAAAATAAGCCGTAAATAACTAAGGGAATTAAAATCTCGTGTAAGATAAAGAGGGAAATTTAAGCAAAGGCCAGAGCAATTCAAAATCCGGTATTACTTGCATACCACAAAAAATACTGTAATATTTTAAGGAAAGTCATTAAGATGTCCAGAAGTATACATGTACTGACAGAAATAATGTAGATAAGAATGAAACTATACGAGACATTGTTAAACGTGAGACAGGACAGCTAGTCAGTGCACAAAAGTCCATAACAAACTAATTGACAAGTTGCAAGTACTTTTAACAATGACTTTCTAAATGTAGCAGCAAGCATAGAATTAAATGATACAGTGGAAGAAGCAAGAGAATGTATTAACCATGTCATTCCACAAACCATTAAGCGTAATCATGGGACAATAGGCTGTCTTTAACAGCCGACTGACTAGCTTTTCGTTCAATCGATTTTTTCAGTCGATTGAAACAACCGAATGAGACTAGCCTCAGCGCCCATATCAGCTATATGAATGTTTTTACTCGCCGGTCTGAGTGGTTTCATTGAATGCGAGACAACCGCTTGACAAGTCTCTGTAGGTTGCTGTCCTTATATGAATGTTTCCACTCAGTCTCCGGGTTGTTTTTTTTTTTTTTTTTTTTTTAGAGGCAAAGTATCTCATTTCAAGGAGATGTGAATAAAAATATATTTCTAAAAATAAAGTATTTTCAAAATCGTATGCACCTACTTAAATGCGAATTTCCGTACCTTTAGCATTAAATATCAGTTTTTGGTTGGTTTTAAAAGTTTAATATCTGGTTCTGCAGAGTAAATTTATGTAACACTTTTTTATTAGGTCGGCTCCTTGGCTGTTTGTTCGGTACAATCTCGGCGCTTGTTGGACGGCAGTGCTTGGACGATTAGAGGGCTGATTTATCAGGTTGTATGCTTGTCATACCTGCTATATCCGTTAACAACAGATGAAGAGTCTGCGCACAGCGTGAAGACAGAGACGGAAAGGGTAGACATGGTGCCAACAGCGGATGGGACGAGTTGTCAGCCTGTTGTATCTACTTACGCATTATCGAGAGAAGCAATATTTAAGAACTGGTGGTGCTCCCCGTTCAAGTGGTCCATTAGATTACTGGATCAACCGTGAAAACTTATTTCCTTTTTTCAGCTCGTAATACCGCAACATCTCTTTCAGTTTTTGAGTAAAATTCCTACGTAACTGAGCATTCCGGCATTTTGATCCACAAAGCAAACACAAAGATAAAATATGGCGTTTCAGTCTTCGATCGTTTTCTTTATTTTCAATTACCGGTTTCGGGCTAGCTGCCCATCTTCAGATCATATATTGTAGTTCCAGAGTAACTTCTCTGTACAGAACACTCGGTTCGCTTATGACAGCGAACCGAGTGTTCTATATGGACAAGTTACTCTGTAACTACAATATATGATCTGAAGATGGGCAGCTAGCCCGAAACCGGTAATTGAAAATAAAGAATAGCGATCGAAGACTGAAACGCCATATTTTATTTAATGAACGATCGCGGAATTCCCATTGAGACAATCATGTCTAGTTTTGATAAACAAAAATATCACTCACTGTAATGTTGAACACTATTAGTAAATACGGACGTAAAACTGAACTAAAAGGTACTACATCTGTCAGAATGACAATATTACTGACGACAGGCGATAACAGAGTGCAGTCAATAATAACGATTTAACAGCACAATGACGATTCTCTTGCTTCCGCTAACAACTGAATGCGCCGGTGGTCAGGCGTGTAATGTCCAAGAATGATTGCCCATCGAAGTCGCTGGGTCCAAACGATACATATCGAACTTGCGATCGTAAATCGATCATGCAAATCTGGCGGGCGTTATGAGTATGTTTACGTTGGTCACTACAGCAACGATAAAAGAAGAGCGTTACAAAAATACTTGTAATTTCGAAGGAGACGACTTACCTTACTCGTCGTCGGTGTTGTCATGTGAAAGTCCATTACGGTGGTGTGGATGGATAATTTGGAAGAGTCGAACGATGTATTCTTCCTGATAATCGTTCCTTTTTCGCGCTGTCCGCAATGAAATTGTAACGGTACTTCAGCGTCGAAACTGTTCTTACGAAGTTTTACCCACTTCGCACCTCCACGTTCTACACATTCCCTTCTTTCCTCGTCCGGTAGTACGCCATATTTGCTACAAAATTTTCTACGCTGGATAAACATGGAATTAGATTCTTCCATGTGAGAGAATCCTCCGAAGAAACGCCAAGAACACCAGACATCCCACTCCCTAACGACATAAATCGTGTGGCGTTCCCTAGCATCTCACAAATAATTCGCAGGGTTATGTAATTTAGAGAAAGTAAGGGAACGACGGAAAACTGATAAAAATGATCACAAATAATTGATCACAACGCCCGCCACCGGGGTCGCATGATCGATTTCCGATAGCAGGTTCGATATGTATCGTTTGGACCCAGCGACTTCGATAGGCAATCATTCTTGGAAATTATCGTCAAGGGGAGTGTAGTTATCGCTCCCAGGGTGCAAGAGGGGCCCGAACTTGCTTATACTGTTGAAGACTGTTTACAATGCCCCCTTGAGATGAGTCTAACTGTGAAATTTAAGTACCAATATGTGACTGTGGGTGGCACTTCTTCATACCCATAAAATCTACACAAGATACTTTTCAGACTGTGCGCACGGGTGAAATTTGTACGTATGTGGCCGGTGACGTAATTTTACGTACAAAGTACTTATCTTCCACGCAAATAAATGGCTGAATAAGAGTTTACGAGCTAGATTTAAATGGTTTTTAATTTGTGGACATCACAAATTTTCTATAAACTGGAATGCAACCTGTCTCTTAAACGAGGCAACGTTCCTTTCTTCTTCTTCATATATCGTTAAGGAAACTACTACGTTCATCTTTCCAGCCGCAGCTAGGACTGCAATACGTCTGGGTTTCCCCAGATTGGTCCTAATGTTGAGGGCGTCTAGAGGTGTACTGGATTGATGTTTGCAGACATGTCCGGGGTAAACCCAGACCTTCTTCCGCGTCTGGGGAAATTAGATTGTTTGGAAATAGACTGTAATAAACCTTAGTTAAATTTCATTAAACGAGAACCGGCCCGTAGGTAGGTTTAATCTAATAAAAACCAGCGGCATGCAGGCTTGGACGGTCTCCTATACATATACAGGATGGCCCAAAATGATCTTTACAAATTTGCCCCCTATATTTCAGAAAGAGGAATATGTAGAAAGGTGTAGTTTCCGGCATAATGTTCACACGCACCTAAGACTTTTTTATTTATTTATATTCCCATGTCAATTACTGACTAGCCACTTCCAAGTAGTTGGCACACTGTGTGGAATGACTAGTACAGACCAGATTTAACACCCAGCTCCTGTGGAACTCCATTCGCGGGACCTGCAGAAACCTGAGCTCGCGTGACAGCAGCAAGCACATTTTAATGAGGATATGCTAGGCCGGACATGAAACTGGAATATATCTTGTAGCTACAGTTGGCGCACTCATTTCAGGTGACCATCCACTCCCACTCGCCGTTTCCCTTTTTCTGTTTTTTTTTCTTCTCGTGATATCACGATTTTTTAGCTCTGCAAAAACAGACAATGTCTGATAGGATATCGGCAATCAGTGATTTTACAATGTTACTTATAAACCGTCTTGATTGCAAAATGTTTATTCATATTAATACATACAATATGTACATATATAATGTAACAAATGTACCAGACGCCACCTGTTGGTAATAGTGTTATAATTAATATAAATGACGTGCATTCTGCCAACCAGTTTTATGTGACGCAGCAT